>NW_026781678.1:0-140000 GCF_030144855.1 Hypanus sabinus
ATAAGAGATGACCCATGAGGTTTCAACTCACTGTAAACAACTCCGTGTCGGATAAAACATGAAAACCCAAATTGCTGTAGGCATCGTTCAGCTTCGGCAACACAGAAAGCAAAACGAAAGAAGTTTTAGCAAGGAAGTCAGTAAAAGTATAACCCCACCACAATAATAACGCGAAGTTGTACTTCAAGGGCTTTAACAGCACTGCCGTTCCTGCAATGTTTCATATGCAAACCTCTGGGCGTTAAGTGAATACACCGTGCTCCAATTGTGAGGCCTCCTCCGCATTGGTTAGAACGGGCGCTAGCTTATTAACCACATCATTCAGCTCTTTAGATCTGTCGTTGCGGTCACCTGGAACACCAGTTCCCAGCACGATTTAATTCCCCTTCTATTTCCCAAGCTAAGTATCTATTCTAGGAATCCTCCGCCGCCAAGATGTTCGGACATGAACAATCCGCTAGCGCCGTCTGCAATATCACAACAAGAACATCGATTCCTCAAGATTGCGTTAATTTGTGGCTGCAAAGAGCATCTGCATTATTTAACATCTTGTCAGCGATAGGCGGCAGAGTCCATAATGTCCAGGTTGATGCTGGGAAATGAGTTAATTGGCCGTTGAATGGACAGATTAAAAAAAAATGTTCTGCAGATAATCGAATTCATGACCAAAGCAAACAAATTACAGGAGGAACCCAGCATGTCAGGCAGCATGGATAGATAGAAATGGGCAGAAGCCAAGTAGAAAGCAAATATTCCGGTGAAGGGGAGGAAAATAATCTGAGAGAGAAACCTGAGTTTAGCTGATTGTGGTGTTAGCCCAGTAGAGCACTGAATAAAGGACAGAGATTGGAAACGGGAGGATGTTGATAAACAGGTAATGAGGGTGTGGTGGTCTAGAATGCACGAGAAGCGCAGCTGATGGCTGGAAAATAAAGGGGGTGAGTGGTGGGACAATCGCTGAGATTTTTCTCCCCCCGGTGGTCAGAGAAATTGATTTGCAAAGCATGTGGGTCAAGAATACTAGAGGCATTATAAGCTGTTATTTCTTTAAGCTGAGTTGGACTACCCGTTGCAGAATTGAAAGCTACGGGCCAACGTGCCGGCACCGAGATCTGAAGTGTGATTGAAATAGATGGACACCTCCAAGTCCTGAGTAGGAAGGCGTATAGAGCAAATGATCCCGAAGAAGCCGCCCCTCAATCTCCGTCGGATCCGACTAAGGTAGAACAGACCGTACGGGGAGCATGGGTTTCAAAACATGATCAGAAGGTTTTCGCAGCTTGGAAATGTCAGCAGAAAGGACGGCTTAGAGTAGTGGTGCCGGTGGAGAGGTGGAGTACGGGCCGATGTGGTGTTAAACAAGGTAGCAGGGGAGACGGGAGACCTGTGGAGTGCTACACGGAATCAATGGAGTCGCACAGAGAGAGATATGGAAAACCGGAGATGGAGTGCATGGTGGCAGTGTGGCTTTTGATGTGACAGAGGTTATGATAGTTATCTTTCATGCGGAGTCACGCGGTCTGTTATCTGAGGACAAGGAGACCCAATCTTATTTATTATTTGGGTTTTGATGCGGGTAATGCTACCCTTTATGAAAATAGAGCAGATAATGTTTGATGTCATCGCCGATCATGATGGAACTGAATTTGTTTACTGTAAAATATCGGACTCTCTCCTCCCCTCTGCTTCCCACCCGTAACGTTCATGAGGAACTGCTCATCCAAAGAAATTACAGAACGTAATAGCACTTTCGCAAGTGTTACTGATGCAGAAGATACAGCCCAGATTGCCGGGAGGATCAGTGGCATTGCAAACGATGTCGGTAGACAATCTAGGAGAAGAATCTAGGGGAAGGAGAGGTATACACCCGAGGCAGGTGTCAGAATGGTGCTATACATATATGAAGGCGGTCGGGAATGTTTTCGACTTCGTAGACAAAATTGATGAGCTCAGCGTCAATGTAAGGGTTGAACGGATGGGGCTCGGGAACACAGACTCAGGACCACAGTCTCGTAGCTGCACCGATGTACGAGAGAGGGCAATAGGATCGCCCCGTGGATCTGTGGGGCACAATGCACTTTAAAATTGTAGGGTGCTCTGATGAAGCAGAAATGGGAAGACAAACCGGCGAATGACGGAAACCCACTAAGGGTGTGTGAGGGACTCTGTCTGTAATTGCTGCCTGTGAGTTCTGAGTGGAACAAGGTTTGCTCCGGACCAGTCGGACAGAAGGTTCCTGCAATGTACGGAACGTTGGTCAGGTCCAGGTGGGTGAGCCGCTGACTCACAAGCTCCGCGCAACAATAAGGGCAACGGAGATTTTACTACATTTATTAGCTGCTCCCTGAACTTGGTCTGTGTAATGGCCTGAAGGGCCGTGTTTGTACAACAGCTCAGAAGCTGTAGGAGGTTGCCCAGCTCTCGCAGCGACTCTGGTGGAGGCACACATCTGTAAGATTAGACACCGTATCCCACGCAGTGTACACAGTAAAAGGTGCCCACAGCAGGATGAAACTTCCCGAGACGATCAGCAATCAAACGAACGATTTCCTGCATTTCTCCATCTCCGGGTCTCTGGCACACTGTACATCTCCGGGAACCCGAAGTTTCCCGCGAGCTCTGTTCGTGACTAAGACGTACCTGACGGTGAGGCAGTTTGGTCAGCAGAACTAGCAGAAATGGGGAGTATAGGGATGAAGAAGTAATAACATAGGTCAATTTGGATTTGGATATTTAAATCAAATATCTCTCCACACAAATAAATGGATAGGTTACCTGCTAGTATTACTCTGAGAGCCGAAAATGCCAATACATATTCTTTAAACAACTGATCGCAGTCAACTAACCCCAAAACCACGGCCGCAGTTTTCCCGGTGCAATATTTTGTTTTCAGATTCTGGCAACAAATGGCGACAAACCGATCAAAGGTGAGCGTGACGGTGAATCAGACCGAGCAGTCGGTGACGGTGTAAAGCAGAGCTGCGTGGATATTACACACCTTGGCATTGAGAGCGGACGAAAACGTAGATTACCGTGTACATAAGTAGAATCTTGCTCAATATCAGGTCCAGGATAAGAACCAGAAGATCCGCCACTGCCATGGCAACCAGGTAGCAAGTGACAACTCTGGAGAGGCCGCACTTTCCCCGAGACAGGATAAATATGGTCACCATGTTCACTGCGAACAAAGAAAACAATCAGGATAAACAAAATTAGGAATATGTCTCCTAAAGCAAACATATACTGTAGACCACTTTCTTGTCTGTAACAATGTTAGGAATGATTGTAGAAGACGGCTGACTATAATTATAGCGTTACCATTCAATAAACCTTAACGCGATCATATACTGTAGACAACGAGCCAGTGGTATATTATCACACAGATTACCATTCTGTAAACTTCTACCATTTTGCAAATTACTGTAAACAATAGCTGATGATTAGGGAATTTCGTACGTGTTGAGGGAAAAAACAGCTGAATGATGGATCATCTAGTTCACTCTGCATAACTTCAGATGTCGTGAAATAAGTCCCTCACTTTTAGCTGAAGCACAGATTCCCGTCCATGATTGTTACGCAGGGCGCTGGTTTGCAGAGAGAACAGCGACCCAAAGCACAATTATTGCATCTCTCTTCCTGCTGTCGACATTGTGTGAGTGATTATCCGCTTCAAATCATGACAGAAGGCCCATCGTCTCCTTGTACTTTTGCCTTCATATTTGTATGCTATTCATGAAAGTACTGATAATGCGTTATGTTTCCAGCACCATTGAAACTGTCAGACACTCCGAGTGACAAATGATCAATAACAAAAGAAGATTAACTGCTCACGTACGTGGATACAGAACAGGCGAGTACAAACCAGGACAGAAGCGGAATCATTTTGAGAGATGTTCACAATTAGACAATGTACACGGCATGGTACTATGGAACTACAGTCAATGGGGCATCTTGAAGAATGCTCTTAAAGATATCCCGAGAGCTTAGAAGAGGGAGGTAGTTCTGTTTTGAGCCGAAATGCGATTAACCTATTTCATAATATATTAGGGACGTCCGAAATTCCGAATAGCGGAAGGACCCGGATAACGTTCAAGAACAGCCTGACTTGCAAATGATAGTCACACCGATTAGCCATGAAAACACTAGGAAGTGGGACCCAGGTTAATTGCAAAAGAATCCTGTCAAAATGTAAAGTTTCAACTCTCTTTGACAGGCTGCTGTGTGCGACAATTTTCTGTAAGTTTACTCATCAGAAATAGGAACCTTCCCTCAGGAGCATTAACTTTCCTTATAACAATAAAGTTTATTTACAGCACACGAACACAAGATATAAAATATTTACAAAACAGTAGCTTCATCCAAAATTACTATATGGTTGCAGCGGTCTATAAAACAGTCATTCCGCCGCCCTTGACCACCGGCACGGAAATTCGTCAATGCGTCCCGCAACGACCCAGTGCTCCCTCTCGAAGGAGAGCCAGGCACGGTCGTGTGCTCCGAAAAGGGGTAGGCTTTCGGCTCCGGCAGCGCCCTTAATCTTCCGTCACCTGGACCATCTTGAACGCCATCTTGACCACGACCAAGAACAAGCCGACCCGGAGATCCTCCTCCCGGCTCGCCCCCTTCCGGACTGGGAGCCCGGAGATGAGGAGCGCGGGACGAAAGTGCAGCCGAAAACTCGGCATCAGCCTCCGGAGCATTAACTGAGACAGCCTAATCACAGCACACTGCCATAAGCCATTCGATCATGGCTGATGTATTTCCTACCAACACCGTTTATCTGCCTTCCCCCACTTATATGTTGATGTCCCCTATCCTGGAGGTACCTATTAACCTCCGCTCTAAAATACAGTACATCTAATCATTTGATGTCAGTAACAGTCTGTGTCAATGAGGTCGTCAGCACATTGCATCTGACAATAGAAAATTCCCACTCAGCTCTGTTCTGAAAGAGGCAGTCATCTATTCTGAGGCTGCACCTCTGGTCCTGGACTCTCCCACTGTTGGATACATCCTCTGCATGTGACGCTCGATCTGAGCGTTTCAATTCCAGGTAAGCTTCCCCTATCCCCCTGCTCCATCCTCCTAAACTCCGGCGAATACAGGCACGGCCTCATGCTTTCAATCGGTTATTCTCCTCAACGTGCTCTGGATGATCACTACTGCCAGCACATATTTTCTAAAACAGGGGACATCAGCACCGTAAATTAACAAAATGCATAGCACAAAAATTTGCTTAAATGGTATGTGCGACAGCAGTATTGATTATTACTATCGAAGGTGCACGTGAGAATAAAAATGTGTAGTTACGTTATCTTTGCAAGGAGACTCACCGGGAAGAGCAATGATAGCGAAGACGGGGAAGAAAATCACTTCAATGGCTCTGAAAAGCACGCGAGGCTCGATCATCTAACGTTATCTTATTAATATCTATAAAAATATATGGAACCTTCCAGAAGATATTTTTCCCATCTCCTGTTATATTCCAAGTTGACTGTCCAAGATTCTGATGCATGACAGAACAAGCCAGTCTGCCCTCACTCTCCTCTTTTGTGCAGCTCCGGATCTCTGCCCGTGGCAGGAGATGTTGCTGTCGCTGAAACTGGGGGAACTGACTGAAAGGATTAGTAAAGTATTAATAAGAGAGAGAGAACCCTCCTGTGACGTCAGCAGTCTACTTGAATTGACGCATCAATTTCTGACTGTAATTAATCTGATTTGTGATGTGCAATAATTCTCTCTGTTGTTTTACACAGCCTTGTTGAGACAGCACAAATATCCGCATCTATTTGCAGCATTCTTTGAATATTTTGAGTATTTAAATACGTTAAACGTATGTTTAAACGCAATGCATTAATATGTTATCAATTGTATTTACTATATTATTGACAACAGCGGACATCAGAAAGAAAATGCATCTGTATAAAGCTGTAGGTGATGCAGATTCGATATCCTATACCTAGGCTCCCCGGCCTCTTCCATTATCTGCAGCTCTGAACACAAGCCGCACATCCTTTCATAGTTCAGGTTCTTTATCCAATAATCCACTGAAAAATGACAGGAATTACTTTCCTGCAGATAGACTAAGTAAAAGAGATGTAAGCCGCTCCTTTCCTCCGCTCGCCTGCATGTCACACTTGGGCCCGGATACCCGACCTACTGAGCCCACTACTCCCCCTCCACCCAACCGATCAGGGTCACGTGTGGCTATGGGGAGCTGGTGGAGGATGGGCCGCATGAGCAGCTGATGAGTATCACAGGTCCTAGTTATGCGACCATTGACTCCGGACAGATAATCTCTGAAGAGTGCTGAAGATCGCTGGTGTCTTTGAACGCAGCAAAGATTCATTCCCGAGTTGCTCATTGACAATAGAATGAGATTGTATTTGAAGATTGCAGAGGAGATTCTGCGAACGGTACGCTCTCTATCAAAGAGCTTGGTTACAGCTGAATCCAAAGGTTCAAATGTCTTAACCGGAGGTTGGCTAGAGTTTTCCGAGGTGTTTTTTTTTATTAATTTGGCCGGGGGCAGTTAATCGGCGTGGTAGTGCTGAAGATCATGTTGTTATGTGAGAAACAGAGGTAATGTGCAACGAGACTCCTAGCAAGGAAAGGCTGTCGACAGGGCAAAATTACAGTCAAGAATATGCGTTCAACCTTACAAGGCTTGGGAAATCAAATTGTGTGAATAGCGGACTGAATGTGTTACATTTGAATGTGCGTGGTATATTGCATATGGTTGAAGAAGGTCTAGCACAGTTACATACTGGCATACGCATATATAATGTTGTAAGAACCACTGATTCATTTTTGAAATAAGGTTATAGTTTGGAACTTCATGTCTATGATGCAGATAGCGGTAAAATGGCAGACAGAAAGGTAGAATGTTGCACTGTTAGTTAGAAATAAAATGAAATAATTTTGAAACAAGTGATATTGAGTCGTGAGGCCTGCAATCATTGTGGATAGTGGTACCGAACTGTAAGGGTAAAAGACATTGATGTGTATTATATACGGAACCCCAAACTAAAGGAAGGATGTTGCCTATAAATTACAGCGGGAGATCGAAAATGCATGTCAAGGAGCAATATAACAATTGTCTTAAGTGACTTAAGTATTCAGGAAGACTGAGAAAAATCATGCTGCTGCTGGATTTCCCAACTACAGAACTTCTATAATGCATACGTAATGGATTTTTAGAGCAGCTCAAGGTGTAGCCACTATGGATCAGCTATTCTGAATTAGGTGCTGTAAAATGAGCCAGAATTGATCACAGAGCTTGCTAAAATAATGTTTTTGGTGAAAATAATCTTAATATGATGGTATGCACTCTGAAGCCAAGCCTAATAAAAGGGAGCTGACGTGGGATGCATCAGACTTACTGTGGCGTAAAGGGATGACAGAGTCTTGAGGGATACGTTGGCCAGAACTGACGGGAAAAGAACATTGGCAGAACTAACAGCAGAACAACAATGGCAATAAATTCCGGACAAAACAATAGAAGGCGCAGGACATATGCGTCCCAAAGAGGAGATGTGTTCTGAAGGAATGATGATACCAGGTCAGAGCCAACATAATAGCCAAAGACAAAACAGGCAATAGTGTTTAATTAGTGGGACCTTAGATGATTAGGAAGGTTTTAAATGCCCCCAGACGCGATTATAAACTGTCATTAAGTTACAAATGGAATACAGAATTATGATAGCCAATAATATTAAATAAAATACTAAACGTTTTTTGCAGATGCAATAAGTGTAAGAGATAGACGAGAGTGTATAATGGACAGATGGAAAGCGATGATGGAGATGTAGTAATGATGATGTAGTAATATGGGTGATAATAAAATGGCAGACGGACTGAATAAACATTCTGCATCAATTTTCACTGTGACTCTGGCAGTATGGTGGAAGTTCCAGGTAGCAGAGGCCTAAAATGAAACCAACACTATGCACAAAAATGCCAAAATTTGAGTTACTAAGTGGATAATTTTCTGCGTACTTACGAGTACATATCCTGCCTCAGTAGAAATACTTCAATGCAATGGAGCATTTTTAGACGTTCTCGAGCGTTGCAGAAGAAGTTTCAAATCTCTCCCTACTCCGAAAGGACCATTACCACTGCCTTGCCTTCCTTATGGCGACATAAATATTTTGGGACCAGGTTTGGTCCTCAGAGATCTCGACTAACAGGAACTTGAAATTAGTTACTCTTTCCACCTCTGGTCCTACTATGAGGGTTGGTTTTTCTTCTGTTCTCTTGTGTTACCATTACTGATGTCCACAATCAGTTTCTGTTTCGCTTACTGACATTGAGTGGAAGGACGTTCCTGCGACAACACTCAACTACCTGGTGGATATCAGTCCGGTACACATCTCCACCTGAGATTCTACTAACAATGATTGTATCAATAACAAATTTATAGATGACATTAGAACCATGCATAGCCACAGAGTCAATGGTATATAGAGAGTAGAACAATGGGCAAAAAACACATCCCTTGAGTGCAACAGGTTTGATCGCCTGTGTGGAGGCGATTGAGTTATCAATCCACACAGATTGAGGTATTTCGATTGGGAGGTCGAGGATCCAATTGCAGAGGAGGTACTGGTGCCCAGATTTCGTAGCTTATTCACCAGGACTTCAGGAATTATCGTGTTACACATTGAGCTACAGTCAACGAACAGCATCCTGACATAGCCGTTGTTATTGTTCAGGTGATCTAAGATGCGAAGGGCCATTGAGATTGCGTTTGCCGTAGACATTGGCGATAGGAAAATTGCAGCGGGTCCAGTTCCTTGCAGAGGATAGAGCTGCTTGTAGCCATGACCAGCCTTTCAAAGCATTTCATTCTAATGAGGACTGATAGTGGTAATGGATGATAGGGATGAAGAGCGCTCACACCACTCTTCTTGGGCGTTAGTATAATTGTTGCCATTTTGAAGCAGATGGGTAGATGAACTAGATGTTGATATTTGCCTAGTATACACGCGCTAGTTGTACGGTGCAGGTACTCAGAGACTCGGCAGGTACTCCGACTGGGCCTGCACCTTGCGTGTTCAACCTTCTGAATTGGTAGAAGTATATAAGTGAATGGGAGATATATATATCAGTCAGAGACATTTTCCCCTCACAAGTACATCATAAACATTTGAATGCATCGGTTTCTTCCGAAAGGAAAAAAAAAAAAGAGGCCATATCGATGGCACTTTCTCAGGCAGAACGCACTGCCCTCGGAGGAGGTCGAAACCGATACGGTCAGAAAGTGCAAGAAGCACTTCGGCAGATCATCCGGCGGTACTTTTGATACGGACCGTGCAAACTAACATGTGCAAACCCTGAACCTGTGCTGAAATATTCTCCTCCAGGCTCATCACCACAGCTAATCTCCAAATAATCTATGTTCTGTAAGTCGGACGATCATTGTACAGGTCCAGGACTGGGACTGGAATTTGGGACTTTTTTTTCTAAAGTGCATCAGTTATATTGAAGGGATTTGGAAAGACTGCTAAGTAGAGAGAAGGCGCCCTGAGTCCCAGATCTGTCGTCTGGGGTAACAGAGAATTCCCACCTTTTAAATCCATCGATTCCTAAAGGTAGCCGCGAAGTTGGAAATAATGTCGGTACTGCAATGGTGCTGAAGGTGCTACTGCAATTATAGCGTGGTAGTTTTTCAGTGCAAAGAAGTAACTGGATCCGGCAGTGTGCACTTGCTGCAGTGAAACAAGCCGAGGCGGACCGAGAGCATAGAATATCAGCGGACTAATCAGTTGGCGTACAAACTAAGAGTGATGGGTTGTTGTCAACAGAAATAGGTTCAAAGGGGAAAATAGGTCCTTCTTCCTTCACTCAGAAAGTGTTAACTAGCTCTAACAATTTGCCCGATCAATTGGATCGGATTTCACTGGACTTCTGAAGTGTCAAAATGAGCACATGGAAAGGAAAGACGAAAAATGCTTCTGACCAAATGCAGTATTTGCCAATACTTCATGTGGACACGTTTCACCGAATATTCGTGACTATATCATAAATAACCTATGATCAGGTTAGCTTGCGGGTCGCACACTTCTTTGGACAAGATGATCTGGGACACCTGATGGAATTCTGATCCGGATAGCGGTCCGGATGTTTCGCATGTGCTCCGTGATACCTGGCGGGCGGATTGGAATTGGTTTCGTTTCATTGTTGTCGCACTTACCGTAAAGCAGTAAAATGGACGTTCATCGAAAAACTTGCTATGGTTAGTATTCATGCAGAGCAAATCATTATACAGTGAACTGCAGTAAAACAACAGCGGTGCAGAATAACTTGTAAAGCTACAGGTGAACAGTAAGGCACAATAGCACATCAAGATTCATAGTGTGGACGTTTCAGTCTTCCCCGCTCTACACAAGCCACAGCAAGAGAGAAACCCGTAGCGGAGCCGACTCACTGCAAACACTGTAAAAGGACAGTGAAGGGAAGGAACAAAAGTTCAAAGTGATAGGAAAGTCAAGCGGAGTGGGAAGGCAGGATGACTGAGGAGTCGGTATGAAAGAGATTCGGAAATAAGCCGGGAGCTGACAGCTGGAAGACGTAGAGCTGAGGAAGAGGAATCTGAAAGGATAGAAGTCCCGGGAATCGGATAAAGAATTTCGATGCTAATGGGCAGTTTATGAGGGTGTGGATGGGCGAGAACATGCGAGAAGCTCACGTGACTGAGGGAAAAGGAAAGGAAGAGCTGTGAGGAAGTCGTCGGGATTGTTTACCGGCGGCAAATGAAAGGGATGTGCACTAGGCAAGTAAACCCATTGTGGGCCATCTGTTGCAGTGCGAACCCTTGTAGTGGTCACCCTGATTCACATGCGATGAGTTGTAATTGGGTTGTAATTGGATTTGTTTTATTATTGTGATAAATACGGTAAAACAATGAATTGGATGTTCATGGACAAGCTTGTGGAGCATAGTTTTTATGGAAAATAAACCTTTATACAGTGAATTGAAGTAAAACACCAGCAGTGCAGTATAAGTTGTAACAGCTACAGGTGAACAATAACGCACAATATTACAACGAGATACCTTGTGAGATCAAGGGTCAAACATATCGACTCTCCTCTAGCCCCAGCAATAGGGACGACCTGAAGGAGTCAACCTGCTGTAAACACCTTCGTGTCGAATTAAACATGAAAACACAAACGCTTCCAGGATTCGTTCAGATTCGGCAACACAGAACGCAATAATAAATTTTACCGGGAAAATCAGCAAAAAAGCATCACATCTGCGAGAATACAATGACCTCGTTATTCTCCAGGTGCCTAAACAGCCCGGCCGGAGCGGCAATATTTCATATGCAAACCATTGGGCGTTAGGTGAAATCACCGGTGTTCAGATTGTGACACGTACTCTGAATTGTTGAGGTATGAAGTTGGCTCAATAACCATTTTATCTACCAGTTTGGATCTGTCTTTGCGGCTGTCTAGAGCCGCCGACACCACCAAACCACACCCCCGCAACCCTACAGTCGTACTTATTCCCCTTCACTTTCCCACAGTGACATATCTATTCTACCGCTTGTCGCTCGCCAAATTGAACCTCTGTGAACAAACTTGAATAACACACTTAATTTTCCGCTCGTGCGCTCACCAATATCACGGTAAAAGCATCGATTATCAAAGATGGTGGAAATCGGTGTCTGCACGGAGTTTCTGTAATATTCGACATTGCTACAACAATAGCCCGCTCAGAACACTTTATCCCGTCTGATTCTGTCCGCTGCAGATAATGGAAATCATGACCAAAACGAAGAAATTATAAGAGGAAGCAAGCATGCCAGGCAGCAAATATACAGGGAAAGGGGTTGTCGCCGTTTCGTGCCAACACGCTCTTTTAGGTTTGGAAGGGATATCGATAGAATCCAGGGAATAAACAAAAATTCCGTTGCAGGGGAGGAGCCGAAACTAGAAGCTGATATCCTCGTGTTAGCTGATATCTGAGTAGGGTTGAGCGGGAAAGCATGTGGTATGGAAAGGAGGCATGAAACCGGTTCATAAGTGAAGCAGGGAGTTGATCAGTGGAAGTCTAAAGAGCAGAGGAAGACGAATAGGACTGTGACCTATGGAATAAAGCACAGAGCCTGGGAACCAGAGGAAGGTGCTAAACAGGTCATGAAGGTGTGGTGGGCGAGAATGGAGAACCAGAGACATTATGAGCTGTTACTCTTTTTACCTGAGATGGACTTATTGGGGCAGAATTGAAAGTTGTGGATTGACATAACGTGTCGGGATGTGTTACAGAACTCAAATAGACAGACACCTATTGATCCTGAATGAGATCAGGAATAGGGCAAATGTGCCCTATAAAAAGGTCCCTCAATCCACCTGGGGTCACAATGAGGTAGAGGAGGCCGTAGTGGGAGCACGGGATTCAGTCAATGACCCTGAAAGATACGCAGGTGTAAACATCGCCGTACAAGACAGGACGGTTTGGGGCCTTGATGACGGTGAAGAGATAGTTTACGGGCAGATGAAGTAATAATCAAAGTGGCAGGAATGAGGGAGACCTGTGGGAGACGACGAGTTAATACAAGAATGGGGCAGAGTACGATCTTCGAAACTGGACATGGGGAAGAAAAAGACGTGTTTAGTGGCAGAGTCGATTTAGAGATTACAGAAGTTATGGTACATATCTTGCATGTGGAGGCTCGTGGCTTGTTATCTACGGACAAGGAGACCAATATCCTTTACCTTCTAGTTATTATTTTGTGTGGCATGGAGTGATGTTAGACCTGATCAAAATAATTTGATGTAAGGTAATTTTGATGTAAGCGTCGGTCATGGTGGAAGGGAATTTCTGTTTTCTGTAAAATATAAGAATCTCCCCTCCCTTCTCACCCCACTCCCCATGACTAGAGAGAATATACTCATCGAAATAAATTATAGAATGGAATATCATTTTGAATGTGTTAGTGAGGCAGCGGGTATATTTTCAACAGCCGAGAGGATCCATGGTTTTACAAACGAAATTGATAGACAATCAGTCTGTGGAATTGGGGCGAATATGTCCGGAGGTCAGAGTCGAGCAGGTATCAAAATGGGAGTAAATGAATCAGAGGGTAGTCAGGAAGTTTAAAGGCAACAATGATGAAAATGGCGCGTTCAGCGCCCATGCGAGAAGCAGGACCATTCTGCCGTCAATGTTGGGATTGAATTGGTTATCTCGGGAGCACAGATGCCCTCTCAGGTTTATTGCCTAATCGCTGGACCGATGTACACGGGCTACACGGTGAAATTCTGGGGCAAAATGTATTAGAATTGTCGGTGCTCCCATGGGTCAGAAATGGGAAGATAGGTCGGCGAATTAAGGAAACGCATTGAGTCTGTGTAATGGACCTTCATGTGTAATGGCCGCTTGGGAATAGTGAGTGGCGCAAGGACAGCGCCAAGACCAGAGGGACACTGGTGCCCGCTGTCTATGGATTTCAGTTATGTCAGTGTGGATGACACTGATAATTCACGACTTCCTGGCAACAATGAATCCCAGTGGAGATTTTACCACATTCTTTAGCTGCTCCCTGAACTTGGTCTGTGTAACGGCGTAAAGAGCCGTGTTTGTACAGCAGCTCAAAAGCTGCAGAAATATGCCTAGCTCTCGCAGCGAATCGGGCGGAAGCACGGACCTGGTAAGATCATACAGTCGATTCCACGCAGAATACACCGTGAAAGGTGCCCACAGCAGGATGAAATTACCCGAGACAATCAGCAATAAAACGAGGGATATCCTGCGTTTCTCCATCTCCGGGTCTCTGGTACTCTGACCGTTGCCGGGAGCCCTGAGTCTCCCGCGAGCTCTGCTGGTAACTAAGACGTGCCTGACAGTGAAGCCATTCGATACCAGAACCAGCACAAACGGGAGTGCAGGGGTGAGGAAGTAATAAAAGAGTTCAATTTGGGTCGCAATAAATAAATTGAAATAATGATCTCTCATCATACAAATGAATGGATGGATCACCCACGTGTATTCCTCTGAGAGCCGAAAATACCAGGAAACATTCTTTAAACAGCTGATTACAGTTACTGTTCCCAAAACCACTGCCGCAGTTTTACCGGTGCAATATTTTGTTTTCAAATTCTGGCAACAAATGGCGATAAACCGATCAAAGGTGAACATGACGGTGAACCAGACCGAACAGTCGGTTACGATGTATATCAGACCAGCGTGGATATTACACACCTTGGGCATTGACTGGATGAAAACGTAGTATGACATGTACATAAGTGGAATCTTGCTCAATATCAGGTCCAGGATAAGAACCAGAAGATCCGCCACTGCCATGGCAACCAGGTAGCAGGTGACAACTCTGGAGAGGCCGCACTTTCCCCGAGACAGGATGAATATGGTCACCGTGTTTACTGCGAAGAAAGGAATCAATCAGGGTAAACACATCAGGAAGGGTTCTCGAAAAGCAAATATATTTTGCAGACCGCTTTTCTACTTGTGCCAATGATAAAAGTAAGTGTACTTGACAGAATAATATAATCGTAGCGATTGTCAATCAATAAAATTAAACCGTTTTGCAAACCAGTGTAAACTCACTGCAATCTGTTAGGTCAAATATCACTAATGAAACAGGAAGATCACAGGAACAGTAAGGATCACGGATGAAGATGGTTGATGATTAGACAATTTCGTATGCGTTGAGAGAAAGAGCGCTGAATCTATTTACTACAGAATCTCAAATGTCATGAAATGAGTGTAATTGATAACAGTCAAGTTCAGATAAAGCGCAGGTTTCGGCCCCTTGTCTTCTCCCAGGGCGCCTGGATTTGCAAGTGGAGTAGCAGCTAAAACCCTGCTATTGCACCTCTCTTGCTGTTTACCAGCATGGAGGGAGCATTTACCACCTTGAATTCATACCACGAGGCTCACTGTCTCCTTCTTTTACTTTCGTGTTTGCAATCGAATGCTATTCATTAAAGACTCGATAATGCTTTGTTTTTTTCCGCAAACAAGAAGTTGATTTGTCACCAACAAAATGCCCTATGATCAGCGATAGGCTGCTGTGTGCAACGAGTGTGTGTAACTCTTCAGGTCAGAAATTGGACTGGTACATCAGGAGCATTAACTGAGACCGTATGACCACAGCAAACGACCATATGACATTCAATTATGGGTGGTATATTTCCTTCCCAACACTGCTCTCTTGTCCTCTATCCATAAATTTGATACCTCTGTTAATTACATGCCTATTAACCTCCGCTTAAAAGATTACCAGTTATTTGGCCTAGGCAACCGTCTAAGGCAATGAGTTCCACATAATGTCTCTGGCAGTCGAAATTCTTCCGCAGCTGTTCTCAGGGGGAATTCAACTATTCTGAGGCTGCGCTGTCTGTCCCCAGACTCCCTCACTGATGGATACATCCTCCGCAGGACGGCTCTATCTGAGCCTTTCAATTACTGGTAAGCTTCCCCAGTTCCCCGTTCCCATTCTGCTAAATTCCTACGAATACAGGCACAGGGCTATGAAACACGATTCATATATTGAATCTTTTATTTCCCGGATTATCCTCGCATACCTGCTCTGGATCATCACTGCGGCCGACAGAGGTCCTCAGGACAGTTCATTGAACAAAGGTTTGCTTAATCAGCAGCTGGTATGTGCGAGAGCAGCATTAGTTATTATAATCAGAAGTGCACATCGGAAGGAAAATGTGAAATTAAATGTTGCTTCAGAAGTTGTCTTTGGAAAGAAACTCACCGGGTAGAGCAATGATGGCGAGGACCGGGTAGAAAATCACTTGAATGGTGACTAAAGCATGTGTGACCCGAAAATCTACCGTTATCCAATCACCATCTGCAAAAATATATGGAACCATCCAGAAGATATATTTCCCATTCCCTGTTATATTCCAAGCTGTCCTTCCCGGATTGTGATCCATGACGGAACGAGTCTGTCTGTCCTTACCCTCCCTCTTTGGTGCAGCTCCGGAACTCTGTCCGTGACAGGAGAGGCTGCTCTCGCTGAAACTGGGGAACTGTGTGAAAGCGACTCCTGTTAATAAGAGAGAGAAACTCCCAGTGACGTCAGCAGCCGACCTTGAAAAAACAGTAATTATTTTCCATGAAACTACGAAGATTTAACCCTTGGTTTACCCAAGCGCTGAGGATGATGTGTGCCGATAAGCTCTGCTGTTGTTACATATATTGGAATTAACAAAAAAAAAAAACCAAAACATTTCGGTGATCTTAACACTTTAAAATTGTTCTTTTAAACTTTCCTTAGTGTCGACAAAATGGTCCTTAAAATAGTAGAATAATTATGCCCTTCCCGTATTCTGATCCATGACAGAATAGGCTTTGATTCAGGAACATCAGCATTTTATACGAAAATACATTGTATTTTTTGGCAGACAAAGGGGGAAGCTGTGACATTGTAGAACTTAACCTCCATTGAAGATCACATTATAACAAACAACCACCAGTGATCTGAGTCCGTTATTCGGTTTAATTTACTATTCTGTTACTTGAGCAAAATCTGCATTGATATATTATTTGAAATCCTTGGAAAATGGTCCTATTTTCGCAGGCTGATGGAGCTAAATGTAGTTTACATTAAAACATACGGTTTCATCACACAAAACATCAGACAAGCAAAGTTGTGTAACGTTCTATAGCTGTTGAAGTAAAGATGTTATCAGGTTATATTATATTGTCGGCATCATAACGTCCAGATACAAACGGAACATGATTGCGTAATTCAAGTTACTTATCTGCTTATCATCTAAACAACGATCACATTTAGACCCGAATGTATAATTCAGAAATATCTTAGGTGTACATTTAACAAGTTATTTCAGCATTACGAATGTGTAACCTCGTGTAACACTCACTTTCTCCATTCTGATCGGAGTGTAACCACCAGCCAATGTAATGATCGCTATAAAACAGAGCGAACGTTCCTCCCCAATAGCTTGGCTGTTTGCTGAAAATTTTGTGTAAAGAGATCATTTGATCTTCCTGCCCAAGTGTTATAAGTTCCTTTATTGATACCAAAGCTGTACAGTTTTATATCTTGCTGAACAGACAGCCGTGAAGTTTGCTGGCATGTGAACGGGCAGTATCAATTCAATATATACGAATATTTTCATTCTTGCCTTTGTAATACTTAACAAAGGGATCGATGGCAAGCGGACATCATCTTTGGTCGTATCGTTCTGCTGAGTGACGTGTTTAAAGACAGACATTCGGATTGTCAGTGATGGTGTTGGAGGAGCAGCGTCATTACTCGTGCTGAACATAATGGAACAGGGCGAGCAGCTTAGGTCCCCGTGTGGACAGTGATGGGACTGGATATGTTGTCAAATCATCACTGTGGTTAGGGCTGGGGATTTGATCATTAGGGGCCCTGTCAGTCTGGTCAGTGATGTGTCTGGATCTGCAATAATAACATCGGATTAGCGTCTTTCCATCAGCCGTCAGGATTCTGAATGGACGTTGAACCCATAAACCCTTCCTCATTTCACTTCGCCCTTTTTTCCACTTATTTAATTTATCGTTTTTTATATATTATCTCCTAACTGTGATTTACACTTTCTATTATTATTTTTATTCTTATAATCTACATTTTAAATTATTATGTGTTGCCACGTACAGCGGCCGCATTTAACGACATGGTTCTGGTTCTGAGTTTGTACAGTTGGTTCGCCTCTAACATCTGCGGCTGCTTTGTTTATTGCTGCGTCGGCTCCATTTAAGAATTCAACTACGCCTCTGGTAGTAGTCACGATCCAGACGTGCAAACGTTTTCTCTGCATTATATCTGGCACCATCCCTAGTCTACTGTAAAACATATCTCATCCAAATGATTTGTGTTTACCCTCTACCACCAATCACCTTACTCAGTGCGTTCATATTCCTTCTGACATCTGGTTGGAATTTCTTTTTCCTCAGACTCCTCTGTATTATCAAGCCCTTTACCCGATTCCATTGTCTAAGTAGTGTCCTGTTCGCATGGTGAGAAAGGTGTCCCGTTTCCACCACATGGTGTAATAGATGCTTATGGTGACTTATCCTGTAGAAAAATTGACTGAGCAGAAGGTAAAGTTGAAATGAATGACGTATTTGCCAACAAATTACAAACACGAGGAAATCTGCAGATGTTGGAAAGTCAAGCAACACACACACAAACAGATGTTGGGACGCAATAGGCCAAGCAGCATCTATAGGAAGAAATATTGTCGAAGTTTCGGCCCGAGATCCTTCGTCAGGACTAACTGGAAGAATCGATAGTAAGGGATTTGAAGTGGGAACTACATTACTGCGTTGCTCAATCGTTTCGCTCCGTCGTCCGAGCTACAAAACAAATTATTGCTGCCATTGATCTAGATAATCGCGATCAGATGACTGCAGGGAACTCTCCAAGAGATGGATAAATCTCTTTCCGCAGAGAGAAGGAATCTAAAATAGAGTTGCTTTCGGAATACATTTCGATGAATGACTAGGACACGCTGTAACGTTACCGCCGTGGTCAGTGTTAAGGCTCTAGAGGCAATAACATTACCGTCACGATCAACAGTCGGCGTGAAATAATAATGACTTCGGCATCTTGGCCTGCATCATCTCAGCTCAGCGAGCGGAGATCCGGAGAGAAATGACAACATCAGCGTGGTCATTGACATGAGTAGTGAAGACTTAGGGCAGATTCATCAAGGTTATGTTTCACATCCGTCACATCCGCAACAACATCTTCCTTGGAATGTTTACTTCAATTGGAGCAAGCATTTCAAATCATTGCAGAATCTTTAATAATAACATGTTATAATTTCATTTTACACCGACATGTGACGTGTTCCATATTTCTGCATGTGCTGAGCTACGACGGGTTAACTACATCTATTTCTGACTGCAATCAATCTGATTCGTGATGTGGAATAATTCTCTTTGTTGCTCTACACAGCCTGGCTGAAATAACACGAATCTGAATGCTTATTTGTCGTATTATTCGCAATATATCTAGTGTTTCAGTATGTTAAACGTACGTATAGAGGAATATTTAACAATTATGTTTACTATGCTAGTGGCAGCATACGGGATCAGATAAAAGCAACTGTATAAAGCTGTAAGTGATGTAAACTCGCTATTTTAGGTCCTCCATGAGTTTAATTATCTGCATCACTGAACACAAGCTGCACATCTTTTCATATTTTAGATTCTTTATCCACGACTCCTCTGAGCAATGCCTGGAATAAATTTTGTGCAGATAGACCAAGTAAAAGAGATGAGAACACGCTCCTTCCGCCCGCGAGTCTTCAGCTGACAGCGAGGCTTTGAGAGGAAGTGCGGCGGCGGCCATTTTCAAATTGTCCAATTGCTTCTCAGATCGGAGTTCTGAGAGGCGGGTCTGCGCAGGCGCGTGAAGGAGGCCTGGGAAGGCGGGAAGATATCAAAAGAACGCAGCCTTAAGAAGCGGGCAGCGGAGTGAGCCGGGAGCGGAGTGTAGGGCTTGGGCTCAGAGGGCTTAGGTGGAAGAGGGCACAGTAGGCTTATCTTTTAGTTCTTGTTATTTTTCAGTTTTTCGGGAAGTATGAGTGTGAGGGCAGCTTGTTGTTCTCGGTGTCGGATGTGGGAGGTTATGGAGTCACCGAGCCTCCCGGACGTCCACATCTGCGCCAGGTGCACTGAACTGCAGCTCCTGAGGGACAGAGTTAGGGAACTGGAGCTGCAGCTCGATGACCTTCGCCTGGTCAGGGAGAGTGAGGAGGTGATAGAGAGGAGTTACAGGCAGGTGGTCACACGGGGGCCACGGGAGGCAGATAGTTGGGTCACGGTCAGGAAGGGGAAGAGGCAGGTACTAGAGAATACCCCAGTGGCTGTACCCCTTGATAATAAGTATTCATGTTTGAGTATTGTTGGGGGGGACAGCCTACCTGGTGGAAGTGACAGTGGCCGGGACCGGCACAGAGGAAGCCCCTGTAGCTCAGAAGGGTAGGGATAGAAGAAAGAGGACCATAGTAATAGTGGGCTCGATAGTCAGGCGTTCAGACAGGCAGTTCTGTGGAGGTGATCGGGAGTCCCGGATGGTAATTTGCCTCCCTGGTGCCAGGGTTCGGGACGTTTCTGATTGCGTCCAAGATAACCTGAAGTGGGAGGGTGAGGAGCCAGAGGTCGTGGTACATGTAGGTACCAATGACATAGGTAGGAAAAGGGAAGATGTCCTGAAACGAGAGTATAGGGAGTTAGGAAGGCAGTTAAGAAGAAGGACCGCAAACGTAGTAATCTCGGGATTACTGCCTGTGCCACGCGACAGTGAGAGTAGGAATGGAATTAGGTGGAGGATGAATGCGTGGCTGTGGGATTGGAGCAGGGGGCAGGGATTCAAGCTTCTGGATCATTGGGACCTCTTCTGGGTCAAGCGTGACCTGTTCAAGAAGGACGGGTTACACTTGAATCCTGGGGGGACCAATATCCTAGCGGGGTGGTTTGCTAGGGCTACAGGGCAGACTTTAAACTAGTAAGATGGGGGGGGGGGGCGGGAATCAATTTGAGGAAACTATGGGAGAGGAGGTTAGTTCACCAGTAGAGCAAGTAAATAGACAGTGTGTGAGGGAGGAAAGGCAGGTGATGGAGAAGGGATGCGCTCAGCCCGAAGATGTAGGGGAGAAGAAAGAAAAGGATAATAAATTTGAATGCATTGTTAGGGATGAAAAGAGAGGAGGAGGTGGAGAGTATCTTAAATGTATCTATTTTAATGCTAGGAGCATTGTAAGAAAGGTGGGTGAGCTTAAATCATGGATTGATACATGGAATTATGCTGTTGTAGCTATTAGTGAAACATGGTTGCAGGAAGGGTGTGATTGGCAACTAAATATTCCTGGATTTAGTTGCTTCAGGTGTGATAGAGTAGGAGGGGCCAGAGGAGGAGGTGTTGCATTGCTTGTCCGAGAAAATCTTATGGCGGTCCTTTGGAAGGATAGATTAGAGAGCTCCTATAGGGAGTCTATTTGGGTGGAATTGAGGAATGGGAAAGGTGTAGTAACACTGATAGGAATGTACTATAGGCCACCTAATGGGGCGCGTGAGTTGGAAGAGCAAATGAGTAAGTAGGTAGCAGATATTTGTAGTAAACACAAGGTGGTGATCGTGGGAGATTTTAATTTTCCATACGTAGACTGGGAAACTCATTCTGTAAAATGGCTGGATGGTTTAGAGCTTGTGAAATGTGTGCAGGATAGTTTTTTGCAACAATTCATAAAAGTACCGACTAGAGATGGGGCAGTGTTGGATCTCCCGTTAGGGAATGCGATAGGTCAGCTGACAGATGTATGTGTTGGGGAGCACTTCGGGTCCAGTGATCACAATAGCATTAGCTTCAATATAATTATGGAGAAGGACCGGACAGGACCTAGAGTTCAGATTTTTGATTGGAGAAATGCTAACTTTGAGGAGATGCGAAGGGATTTAGAGAGAGTGGATTGGGTCAAGTTGTTTTATGGGAAGGATGTAATAGAGAAATGGAGGTCATTTAAGGGTGAAATTATGAGGGTACAGAATCTTTATGTTCCTGTTAGGTTGAAAGGAAAGGTTAAAGGTTTGAAAGCACCATGGTTTTCAAGGGATATTAGAAAATTGGTTCGGAAAAAGAGGGATGTCGACAATAGATATAGGCAGGATGGAGTAAAGGAATTGCTCGAGAAATATAAAGAATGTAAAAGGAATCTTAAGAAAGAGATTAGAAAAGCTAAAAGAAGATACGAGGTTGGTTTGGCAAATAAGGTGAAAGTAAATCCGAAAGGTTTCTACCGTTATATTAAAAGCAAGAGGATAGTGAGGGATAAAATTGGCCCCTTAGAGAATCAGAGTGCTCAGCTATGTGTGGAGCCGAGGGAGATGGGAGAGATTTTGAACGATTTCTTCTCTTCGATATTCACTAAGGAGGAGGATATTGAATTGTGTAAGGTGTGGGAAACAAGTAAGGGAGTTATGGAACCTATGACAATTAAAGAGGTGGAAGTACTGGCGCTTTTAAGAAATTTAAATGTAGATAAATCTCTGGGTCCTGACACGATATTCCCCAGGACTTTGAGGGAAGTTGGTGTAGAAATAGCAGGAGCTCTGACGGAGATCTTTAATATGTCATTAGAAACGTGGATTGTGCCGGAGGATTGGCGTATTGCTCATGTGGTTCAATTGTTTAAAAAAGGTTCTAGAAGCAATTATACACCTGTCAGTTTGACATCAGTGGTGGGTAAATTAATGGAAAGTATTCTTAGAGATAGTATTAGTAATTATCTGGATAGACGGGATCTGATTAGGAGTAGCCAGCATGGATTTGTGCGTTGAAGGTCATGTTTGACAAAACTTATTGAATTTTTTGAAGAAGGTACGAGGAATGTTGACGCGGGTAAGGCAGTGGATGTAGTCTATATGGACTTCAGCAAAGCCTTTGACAAAGTTCCTCATGGAAGGTTAGTTAAGAAGGTTCAGTCGTTACGTATTAATGCTGGAGTAATAAAATGGATTCAACAGTGGCTAGATGGGAGATGCCAGAGAGTAGTGGTGGATAATTGTTTATCGGGATGGAGGCTGGTGACTAGCGGGGTGCCTCAGGGATCTGTTTTGGGCCCAATGTTGTTTGTAATATACATAAATGATCTGGATGATGGGGTGGTAAATTGGATTAGTAAGTATGCCGATGATACTAAGGTTGGAGGTGTTGTGGATAATGAGGTGGGTTTCAAAGCTTGCAGGAAAATTTATGCCGGTTAGAAGAATGGGTTGAACGTTGGCAGATGGAGTTTAATGCTGAGAAGTGTCAGGTTCTACATTTTGGCAGGAATAATCCAAATAGAACATACAGGGTAAATGGTAGGGCATTGAGGAATGCAGAGGAACAGAGAGATCTAGGAATAACAGTGCATAGTTCCCTGAAGGTGGAGTCTCACGTAGATAGGGTGGTGAAGAAGGCTTTTGGAACGCTGGCCTTTATAAATCAAAGCATTGAGTACAGAAGTTGGAATGTAATGTTAAAATTGTACAAGGCATTGGTAAGGCCAAATTTAGAATATTGTGTGTAGTTCTGGTCACCGAATTGTAGGAAAGATATCAATAAATTTGAGAGAGTGCAGAGACGATTTATTAGGATGTTACCTGGGTTTCAGCACTTAAGTTACAGAGAAAGGTTGAACAAGTTAGGTCTCTATTCATTAGAGTGTAGAAGGTTGAGGGGGAATTTGATCGAGGTATTTAAATTTTTGAGGGGGATAGATAGAGTTGAAGTGAATAGGCTGTTTCCATTGAGAGTAGGGGAGATTCAAACGAGAGGACATGATTTGAGAGTTAGGGGGCAGAAGTTTAAGGGAAACACGAGGGAGTATTTCTTTACTCAGAGAGTGATAGCTGTGTGGAATGAACTTCCTGTAGAAGTAGTAGAGGCCAGTTCAGTTTTGTCATTTAAGGTAAAATCGGATAGGTATATGGACACGAAAGGAGTGGAGGATATGGGCTGAGTGCGGGTAGGTGGGACTAGTTGAGATTAAGAGTTCTGCACGGACTAGGAGTGCCGAGATAGCCTGTTTCCGTGCTGTGATCGTTATATGGTTATATGGTTACAGTTGAGCATGCTGCAGTCACGGCTCAGCGCACCACTTGCCCCAACCCCACCCATATGGCCACGTGCAGCCATGGGAGCTGCTGGAGGATGGTCGATTGGGGCGCTGCGGTATATCACAAGTCCTGGTTATACGACCACTGACACCAGACGGACAATTTTGAAGGTCTGGATTATCGCGGGGTTCATCGAACACAAGAACGATTTGTTGCCGGTTTGCTCATCGACATTAACGATTTGAATGAGATTGTAGTTACGACCTATCCTATACAGAAGAAGCCGGTTACACAAAAACACGGGAAGAGTGGCTGGAGCCTTTGTGGTGGACTTCAATTAAATATTCACGGCGACGTGAACCGCCGTGATATTGTCGAGGATGCCGCAATTGTTTAACAAAGAGATGCATTGTGCAGTGAGACTACCAGCAAGGAAGGGCTAATGTTCTGGCAAAGCATAATAGGTGGGAAAAACTAAAATGGGTGAATACAGGACTGAAGGCATTTTATTTGATTGTGCAATGCATACTGGGTATCATTGTATAACTTGCAGCAGATTCAGAGATAAGCTATGCTGAAGCCTGGTGCCCGGGTTCGGGACATCGTATCTGCTCCGCAGAGGAATTTGTAGTTGGAGGGGGAAGGTATAGTTGTCCTGGACCATGTCCGCACGGGCGACATAGGGAGAACGAGAAAAGAGGTTCAGCTAAGGAAATTTCAGCAGCAAAGGACTACATTAAACTGCAGAAACAAAACGATGGAAATCTCTGGATTACTACTTGAGCAGCTTACAAATTGGCATAGGGTCTGCAAAATTAGGCAGTTAAATGCGTGGCTCAAGGACTGTTCTGGGAGAAGTGTGTTTAAATTAATGGAGATTGGCCCCAGTGTTGGGGAAGGAAGAAGCTGTACTAATGGTAAGGGCTCCAGTTGAACCACGATGGGACCTGGATCCCAGCGAATCGCACAGCGAGGGCTAAGGGTAAAGCTTTAAAAAATCATATGGGATGTATTCAGCAGAATGGAGAAGTAAAGTAAGAAAAAGAAATGAAATTATCAATAAATATAAAACGCAAAAGATAGAAGGACGAAAGTGTATGGACACTACATTTGAATGTCTGCACTCTTTGAAACAGGGTCAATGAACTTGTGGCGTATATTAGTACAAGGGTATATGGTTTAGTGCCCATTACAGAGACGTGGTTGTAGGGTGGAAAGGACAGGGATTTAAATATTCAACGATATCAGGCAATACGGAATGATGGGCAGGAATGCAAGGGGAGTGGGTAAACGCTTTTAGTTAAAAATGAGAAATGGGTGACAGTGAGAGACTGTATAAGATCTAGGGAACAGAAAGTTGAACACTTCTGAGTGGATATTAGGAATAGTAAAGCAAAACATCATTGGTTGTAGTTGTCTATCGGTCACCGAATAATAATATTACAGTAGCAGAGGCAACAAACAAAAAAAAAAACATCTGAGTCATGTAGGAATGGGACAGTAGTTAACATTGGAGGCTTTACTTTGCACAAATATTTGGTGAATCAAGTTGGTCGAAGCAGTATGAAGAGGACTTCATAGAATGCATGCGCGATGGCTTTCTTGAGCTGCATGTTACAACGTTTTGAAATTGCCGGTTCAGTACATTCAAACGAAAACAGTCTGAGTTGGGCCTGGATAACAAATGCCATTTTTACCAGTCATATCTGCGATTCATCTTTAGCAGTATGGTTCAGCTGACGGACATGTTTCAATTCAGATACTATCGCTATGTTAGAGATACGACTGGATAACGTGCGACGTTATTGTGAAACCTAAAATGATGGAACAGTTTAAGCGAGCTTAATTCTCAACGATTTCAGCGATAGGAAAAGATATGCAGTGATTTTATCAGAATATTTTTAAAATACCTATGCATTGTATCCGCTGAGGAAAGGTTCGCTGTGTAAAGCTGTTGAGCCATTGATTCATACCGAAAGAAGTTTCACTGTGATAATTAGGTTACGGCGTTGGATATTGCCTACAGCCGTTGTACACAGGTGGTACATATCTCGCATTTAGGATGTGTTGTACACTAATTGACGAGAACTTGTTCATGATAACTTCCAACAGAAATGAATCTGAGACTTATGTAAGAAACTCTCGCCAATAACTGAAGCAATTAACTGTCGGAAAATGACTCGGTTACATCGGATCCCTCCACAAGAAAACACTTAACCATGTGATGTTTGAAAATAATACTGTAAGCTTTCGAGGCATTCCCGATATTATCGCGAATAGGATAACAAAATTCAATGTTAAATGTCTCTGTCTTCCTCTGTGAGAGTGGTCACGCGCTGGAGCACTTGTCCATATATGTATCTCCCTCAAACGGAATAACGTCATGCTCCAAACCACTTTCAGGTTTCACCCTGTCAGACCAAGTTATCCCCAATGTATGCGGCATCGGGATAGCTAATTCTGAGAGGGACTGTAAATGGCTTCATTGATGACAATAGTTTTCTGGATTGTAGCATTGTTAGCATTTTATTTCTTGCAAGGCAGCGGTCAATACTTATAAAGTGTATTACAAATATCGTCTCCGTTGTTCTCGAATTACCATTGCCTGTTTGGGAACAATGCCTGGAATATGGTTTCAGGAAGAAGAGAGGTATGTGGGAAACGGCATGTTATCAATGGTGTCGCGCAAACAACGGTTTTCGGGCTGCGGAGGTTGGGAAAGGAAAGACATGCCTAGTGTTGGAATCGCCACGGAGTTGGTTGAAGTTACAGAAAATATTCTGAAAGCGGAGGCTCCTGGCGTGCTACCTGAGGACAAGGAGGCCCTATCAATTTTATTATTTTCGGATGGATGGAATGATGTCACCGACAGGAAATGCAACAGAGAATGGTGCTGGCATCATCGATCGTGCTGGAATAGAATCTCCATTCACTATAAAACGTCCTGAGAGGAAGGTTAGATCCAAGGAAATGGAATGGAACAGCGCTTTTGCGAGTGTCCGTATGGCAGGACATGTCGAAAATGTAACTGTGAGGGTCAGTAGCTTAACATTGCAAAATATGTTGTTAGATAATCTGTCTCTAGAATTGGGGATGGAGTGATCGAGGGAGAGAAGAGGTGTAAGAATGGGACCAAATTGACCTGAGCGCGGTGCACTAATGTCGATAACCCGATCAAAGGTGAACGTGACGGTGAACCAGACCGAACAGTCGGTGACGTTGTGAAGCAGAATAGCGTGGGTATTACACCCCCTGGCCACTGATTGGTGGAGAACCTGGAATGTCATGTACGTAAGAGGAATCTTGCTCAGCAGCTTGTCCAGAATAAGAACCAGAAATTCGACCACTGCCATGGCAACCAGGTAACAAGTGACAACTCTGGAGAGGCCGCAACTTCCCCGAGATAGGGCGAATACGGTTACCATGTTCACCGCAAAAAATTGAAGTGGTCAGTGTAGCGCACAACGAAGGATTATCTCAAAGCAAACAAATAACATAGACTCTTTTCTGTGTGTGACATTGTTAGAAATGAGTGCACATGAGGGAACAATATAATCCTGGCAACTATTACTCAATAAAAATAAAACCGTCTTGCAAGTGCGTGTGAACTCAATACAATCTGTTTGGACCGAATATCAATAAAGAACCAGAGAGTGAAGAACACAGGTAGCGAGTGCTGATGACTGGGAAACTCCGTTCGTGATGAGGCACAAAGAGCTGAATGGAGTATCAGCGATGACATCTGCGGCATCTCAACTGCCGTGAACTGAGTGTCCTTGACAGCCACCAGCTTTAGATGAAGAGCAGCTTCCCGCCACTGATCGTCACCCGGGGCACCGCGATTTGCAAATGGAGTAGCAGCCCAAATCCCAGTTATTGCACCTCTCTTCCTGTTTCCCTTGAGGACGTGGATATTAGCTTCAAGTTATACGACGAGTCTCACCGTCTCCTTCACTGGACACATTTGGCGAATATCCGAATGCTGTTCATTATTTTTTTTTCTTCAACATTGACGTGGATTTGCCACCAGCACGATACGTCATGATTGGTCTTTCAAGGACTTCCAGTGGTCTAGGTTGCTTAAGTTTCGAGCACCGCCAAATGCAGCAGGCGTGAAAATGGACTTTCAGGAACATTGTATTTCATAATGTTTGGATCCCAATCGGAAAATGCATTTTACGAACACAGTGGGGAGGATAGCCATATCCCGAAGAGGGAGCTAATGATTACATTTGCAGAGACAATTGTTATTTTGCTACAGCGGGAACTCTGGCACCATACGGAAGTTGGAAAGGCGTTTACAAAAGTATTAAGTTTGTATTCCGACCGATGTTTAGTTAAAATGATCAGGGAGAAATGCAGTATGAGTGATCACAGTAATCTTACTTTTTTATGGGAAGACTGCTCACGTGGATGGAAACTGAGCAGGGGAACGCAAACATCGGCAGAAGAGGAAGGGTTAAGATAAATGTTCACAATAAGAGAACGTGGACATGTTATGATGGAGAGACGCAAAGTGAAAACATGAAAAAAGAACGCTGGGCTCTGAGAACATCCCGAGAGCTTTTCAGAGGGAGATAGTTCCGTTTGGAACCGACATGCGAATATTCATTTTGATAATATGGTGCACACGTCCGAAGTCTTAAAAGCAGAGTGACCTGGTTATTGTTCCGCAACGCCCTGGGGTGTAGATGACAGTCAGCGATTAACTTAGGGATCACTGGGCGTTCGGAAAACAGTTTATTTACAAGGGAATCTCAAGTGGGGAAGCAACTCGATTCACAGCAGATATTCCCGAGTCCAGGATGCGGCTGATGGAAAGGGGAATGAGAGCGGATTAAAAATGTAATCTGTTATTCTTTCAGTGACTGACCGCTGTGTGCAACAATTTTATGCAAGTTTTATTAGATTTCCAATTGCATCTGGAATATTAGCGAGGCAACGTGACCAGGACACATGTTGTTCTCTATATAAACTTCGTTGGCCCTGTGAATTACACTCCTATAAACTTCCGCTTAAAAAAGCCAATTATTTGTCCTCAGCAACCGTTCTGTGGTTGAAATAATTTGTAAATTGAAGTTATGACGATATGGGAGGAGCTTAAAGTTAGATCAGCAACAAGTGACTGCACTTTCGGAAATGCTCCATTATTCAGAAACATTGGGGATACGACGAACTGAATTATTGACAAAGTTCATAACACGAGTGGTGATTGTTAAGTTCGTGGCCGAAGGTAGAAGGAGATTATTTACATAGCTCTCGTTACATGCACATGTAGTGCAGCTCTTTGAGTGATTATGCAGAAAGTTTGAAGTTAAGAACTCATTAGTTATTAACTCATCGGGGTGATTGACAAGTTCGTGGCCCAAGTTAACGGGAGATGAGTTATTAACTTCAACCCTCCTGCATAATCACACAAAGGGTGAGCTGCATGTGCCTGTAAAGAGAGCTGTATAACTGATCCCTTTGAATCTTAGGCCACGGACTTATCAATCAGCCATCTGTGGTTACTTTCTGGAGGTCCAAATTTCGTATACTCAACGACCTAGATGTCAGGTGGACAGTGCAGGTAAGTACAACCAGACATGTTGTCACATTAGGGAATTTACCTGAACGAACTCCTCTGTGTATATTATAGGAATATGTCGGGAGCACTTAATGTTGGATCAGGTCTTTATATTTTGTAATATAGTAAAAACCGAACATGCCCACTGTATTGTGGGGAAGCGTCAAGAAGCAGTTTGGATTTCACTCGTGACTCACCCATTTATTCTTTCAAATGGAAATAAACTAACAAGGGAGCACATTCCGCCCCCTGTAGTCAAAAGAAAGAATCGTTCAGCCAACGGACGGACCCCTATATCAGCGTCTGGAGTTTGTAAAGGTATTCGGAGTCAATATTGGTACAACAGGAACAATAAAATTCTGAATGCTATTTGTTACCCTATGTTAACCATAGTTCCGGTTATCTTTATATAGAGATAATAAAGTACAACTGTGGAATTATTCAAACCTTGCGCAGAGAATTGCCAAATCTCGATCAGTTAGCATCATCTGGTCCAGCGCCTCCATTCCAACTTTCAAATTTGTATTAGTGATTTCGGTGAGAGTCAACATTGCAGCAGAGCGTGAAATTAAATCCAATTTCATTTAATCTGTAATATTAAACTGGAATCGACATGAGAGTGTCTGAATGTGGTCAGATATTCCGGAAAGACGCAAAATCAGTGGTTATATTAGAAAGAGTAGGCAATTGGCATGTATTATTCAGTTAACATATAGATGCAGCATGCATTCACAAAGGTGAAATGCGAGCTAACGATTGTTGGATATCTCATTAAATGAGAAGAACATCCCTATGAAAGGAAATCTGGATATGTTGAGCTCACATCCGCAGTCTCATAATACGCTGCAATTGGACAAGGTCAGCTTAGTTTCAGCAGTTTCCTTGCTAGCATATTGGCTGGTCATTTCAAGAAGGGCTGAGTAGGCGTGGGTTCAATTGCCGGACAGCAGACACAATAGAATATGGTCTCCACAACGTTATGCAAGATGTGTACAGGCCTCAACAGAACTGTACAGAACTCAACAGCTTCGGAGAATGATATCAGTGGTTAGTAAGTAAACATGTGACACCCAGACATTGCGTATCAGGGAAATGCCTACGTATTGAGAGGGGGAACAATTGACAGCGGTCAATCTAGGCAATTGGCTGTAGCACTGTTCTTTGCAAGTACTTGTTCTCATCGGATCGGTATTTGGGAACTTCTCCCTGATAAAGTATGCAAAAATGTAGTCTTTTCGATTTTAGCCGGGATTTCAGTAACGGGAGAATGAACGCAAAACATTGCAGAGGTCTCCGGACTTCGCTCAATAGCTGGTTTTCTTAATGAACTCAAAAACTGAGGTAACGGGATTTTTCACTCGCTCCCTGAACTTGGACTGAGTAGCCACGTAAATAAATGTGTTGGTGCAGCAGCTTAAAGTTCTCAGCAAAAATGCGACTTTATAAAATATGTATTCAGAATCATTCCACTCGCCTCCTGTTCCTGTTATCTGATAATAGAGGAACTGTAAAACAGCTGTCAGCCACAGGAGGATGAAGCTGCCGGAGAGGGTGAAGAGTGAAACCACCGACCGCCTCCTGCTCTCCATCTCCGGGTCACTGCGACCCTCCCCTTTGCTCTGACTCCTCAGCCCCTTTCGGACCCGATTGGCCACTAAGATGTGTCTGACAGTCAAAGCGTTGAGGAGCAGAATTGCGGCGAAAGGCAGTAAAGGAGTTAATACCGTATCAAACCAGTCAAATCCAATCCATCCCGGATCAGTGTAGTAACTTAGTTTTATAACAATGTACCACGGTACGTTGTTAATAATTTCTCCCGGTTCAAGCGTGAAGTAGAAGGGAATATTTTTCAAACAGAACAACACGCCAGCTGCTGCCAGTACCACGGCTGCTGTTTTCCCGGTGCAATATTTTGCTTTCAGCCTGTGGCAACAAATGGCGATAAAGCGATCAAATGTGAAAGCGACAGTGAACCATACAGAATAGTCCACGACTGCACGAGTCAAAACAGTTCTAACACTCCCCACGGGAGTAATGTTCAGGACACTCACTGGGAAGTAATGATTGCTGATCCGATACAAAATTACCTCGGAGATGATGACCATCATGTCTGCCGTCGCCATGGCCACCAACTACCGAGTGGTGCAGGTGGACAAACCGCACTTCCTCTTGGACAGGACTGTAATCGCCAATAAATTCACTGGAGAAACAGAGTTAAGAGGCATTATCGATTACAATAAATACCTTTACAAGAAAAGTGGCTGATATATTTAATCAACGAAATCAAACCAAAACCTTTGCACCGAAAGAGTGGATACTGAGAGTACCCGTGATTTGGATACCAACAAGTAAAGTTAAGGGTGAAATGGTCGCAGAAAGAATGGATAACCCAAACGGTTCTCCATTTTTATCCCGTACAGAGCGTTTAATCAAAGCAACTGGACACCGAAGGGAAGCAAGAAGACGTTCAGAGGGCAGACAAAGCTGGTCCGTTGTTCAGGAGAAAACGGTTTCGTTACAGGACTACGGTTGCAATGAGTACAATTCATTTTTTTCCGCTGTGACATGTCCTGCTATTATGTGCCCGGTAAGCGAACTTACCAACTGAAACCGTCTTAGTATAGCCTTCCGATGAGTTTCCTTTGCTCAGCGTTGGCACACCAACCTAGCTAGTGTCCGTGAAGGCTGCTTACATTTACAGCTTTACCATACGATTCATAGAGTTTTCTCAGTCACGTGGCTGCAAGTAATAGGCAAACTACGGGATGAAAAGTCTGTAAATCAGTAAAGGATTATCACCGCCCGAGGCTTTGGATGCAGGTCACCGAACTAGTAAGCAAAAAACAAAAAACAAACTCCCAGTGTCCTGCACGAAGACGTCTCACTTACAGAGTTGTTGTGTTCTTGGATTCGCTTACCTGGAACGCCAATCAGGGCAATGAAAACATAAAATATTTTCTCTACACGGTAATACGCTTCAAGCATTTTCTTTTCACGCAATTAGCCGGTCCGTTTACGTTACAGACATTCTTTTTGATTGAATGTTTTTGTCGATGCAGTTTATATCCTTTATGATCTCCCCTGGGACAATGGTTCACAACAACTACCATTGGATTCCAAAATGATTGGTAGGAAAAAGATGACGCCATCTCAGTTACATTACCGACGTGGCAGATTTTGTCAATCTCTAAGATCGAATGAGCAGACCCACAACATTTAATCCTATCAGACCAATTGCTTAAACTGCAGCAGCTCCCTTGCAGTAAATGGGACACCTTTTCAAATGCCAACAGCTCATCCCATTTTCTGAAATTGCTGGATTTTTTTTTAATTTTCAGATCATTTACAAATTCACTTTAGACACCGGAATGGGTGAATGAACCGGTTACCAACGCTGTAGTCGAGTATGCATGGTATTCAAGTATTCATATAATTAGGCACCAATTCCTGGCCTAAATATGGACAGAACAATGGAGTGATTTCGGCCTAAGACATGTGAGTCTGCTCTTCATCACATTTTCTTGCATGGGTCTAAGTCTACTCATGAAACTGAACACAATGGACGTCACTGGGTGTTTGTGACTGTCCCAGTACCTCTACAAAGGAAGATATTTACGTTTGTAACATATCAGTGGATTCGACATACTGGACTCCCAGTATATATAACCCAACTTCAGTCATACGCTGGCAGGCACGCCCTTAAATAAGGGACTTCATCCTGAACTTTAACAGTTTATTTATTTCCATAGATGCTGCCTAATATGCTGTGTTCATCTGGCATTTTCTCTGTGCTGCTTACATTTCCAGCATCTCCAGCATTCCTTGTGTTTTTCATTTGCTACTCCACTGCAAACTAATTTCGAGGCATGCCTTCACTGAAAAAAGATTAAATCTTCTTAAATATTAAAATAAACACATTTTGTCTGTTCCATACACTAACCTCTTTTCTGTTCTCACATTTATCACTTGCTAGTTGGCCCCTTCCTCCTTCGCTTTCTCCTAACGTCCGTTCTCTTCGCGGATTAGATTCCTCCCTCTGCAGAACGTTACCATTCCCAGCCACCAGGCTTCACCTATCAGCTTCTTGCAGAGATCACATTGCTGGCAGTGACACCAATGCGTACCCACTCATGGAACTCGTGAGGATAGGCGTCCCATGGGAAGAGAAACCAGAACAAGGCAGAGTTAGATCTTAAAACAGAACTTGCAAAAGCACCTTCAATTGAGACCCAGGCCTTTCCGAGTCATTCTCGTTCGAGGTCGCTGCCGCCAGTAAAACAGTGTCAGCTCTGTAACTCCAAATATGACCGACTGACGCCAGTGACATTTGAAGATCGAATGTTTACCCCGACGAAACGAGATATCTAACATCCCAAGGTCATTATCGATGATTTGGATAGTTAAACATTTTATTGATATTCTGGCTTGTAATCCAAAGATTATTTACCTGAGCATACTCCATTTCATCTGGATGATAGTAAGAAAGAGGCAACTCTCAGTCAAACTCCACAAGTCAGTTTGAAATTCTTATTACAGTGCTGTAACGTCGTAGTTGAAAGAGTTAACAGTGCTATCACGCTCGTTGAGAATTGAACTTATCGGGATGAAACTCATGAGTCTCTGGCGGCAGTAGTTCAACAAAGGAAAGGACCATTCATTCTCATCTTAAATTAAAATCAAGAGAGGGCAATGGGGTCATGTGAATGCAAAGTTCGTATTTTTGGATATTAATTGACGGATAACGATTAGTTCAGGACGAAGAGTGGTTTGTAGGATCTGTTATATAGATCTGGATGGGGTATGACTACAGATACAAAGTGTTACGAGCAATCTGCCTAAATAATGTGTGCACAAGTGCCAGAACGTGCTTTAACGGCTTTTATTGCCAGCAACCCAGACGAAAATCCTTCAGGGATGGTATTATACACAGTATGTGTGTCTGTGATAGTTTGGCTGAATAATTCCCATTATGGGAAGCCAGATCTTACGTTTTAGCCGAGGGTAAAACTTTACCAACAGCACCCCCTGCATGCGGTATGTATTTGAAACACATCTGGAGTAAATAGAAAGTGAGCGCTCACAGAAAAAAAGCAATAACAACCCTGGGTGAGAAAAGGAAGATGGATGAGTTGGCCTGAATAAGAACAAAGTGTGGGGTGAAGGGTTGGGGTTTGGTTGGTGTGACAAATGGAATCCACAACGATGTCAGAGAAACCAAGATAATTTGTACTAATGGGCTTTATCAAGTTAAACAGCAGAGCCAGGAATTCACAAAGGCGGAGAGAGGGACGAATTATGAGAAACATGGGAAATGTTCGGGAATACAGATACAGAAAAGGATTGTAATTAATAATTGTCATTGTGTGGTTCCAGATGGTGGAATGAAACATATGATATATTCGTAATTTTGTGCATCAAAAATGAGAAAGAACGAGGGAACAGGTGATTAATCTGTCTTGGTGCCCCTGATTGCGAGCAGATGAAATATTACTGTCGGAATTGTTTGCTCTGTGCCAAGTGTGATAAATCGGCTGCAAAACTCAGTTTGAAAACGTAGGTGCTCTGTGGAAGGAAAATGTTTCAACTTGCCGATCGACTGTGCATGAATGTTTGCTTCCATCCCCTACTGTACTGGAATATTTCCTATTGATAGAGCATACTTCCACCGAGTGTTCAGAGTTGTTTGGCACTGAGAATAACATCGCTACAGTTGCAGCCAACAATTTGCAAGATGGACGTTATACCCTTTAGAATTTCAAAATTGGCCAATTTTCAGATCATCGTCTGCACCTCACTGCAAAGTTTTTGTAAAGTAGGAAGCACTGTTTCTGCATTCCTTCTGAACCCCAAAGCAGGGGAATGGTTGAACACATGAACGGAACATTGAAGAAATGCTCGTTAAAGTGGCTGAACAGCAGTGGATCACACCGGCTACTCTCTCACCTTAAATCCTTCTGCTAAACCGGACCAACAAAGTCCCTTCTACGAGATTGATCATTTTTAGGTTGATTACCGTGAGTGAAATGGGAGCGTTAGATTTCCTGATTTTATTAGAGCCTGAGAATGATGCTATTGTAAAAGAGGAAGCATACAGGAATTCATTCGTACTGTTAAAGAATCTTATGTGTATCGCCGCCCATAGCATCAGACCGAGAAAACTGCAGAACTAAGTGTGTTCATCGTGCGAAAAGGACGTAAGAGTTTGAAAATGGTACAAAAATAAGGTTCTGATCTCAGGACATCAGCCATGTCTGTCAATATCTTCGAGATCTGTAGGACCATATTGTGTCATTTACAGAGCCAGTCCGTCAGCCTATCCAATCCAGATTGCTCATAATAGGTTCGGATGGTGTAATAGAGACCAAACTGAAACGCTTCAGAGTACGTTAATGTCTTCTCGTAACTGTGGTCCAAAAGCAACTGATGCTCTGGATGGAGATGATGAAGTTCAGGTATTTTTAAAGAAATTGAGGATGATGAGAAGGAAGGAACATTCTAGTGGTTTGAGCAAGCTCCCAGAGGTTTCATCTGGAAGCTTAGGATAGTTCACCTCGTATTCAGAATCAGAAGGTGACAGTTATGCAAAGCAGTTATTGTAATTGCCCCAGCCAAGTCAGAGACAACGAGAGAGAGAAAAACAAATGAAACCACGAGATCTCGTAGGACTAAGCAGGACGGGCAAGAGCTGAATTTAAGGAAGTATCAGATAAGCGTTGGAATATTCCGACTGAGTGCACTTTACCCATTGTAGAGTCGACAACAACTGATGACGCAACGATTACAATGCCAACTGTCCCTTGTTCTTTGTTGTGTAATGTGTTTTAGATGTATTCAATGTGAGTAGGACTGGTACTAGTAGTCTTACTCTATCCTGGTACCGGGACAGAGACATCTGTAAACTATTACAGTTGACTAAACTCCGATTCCCAGCTGGCGTGGAGTAAGCCTTCAGGCTGTGCCAAAATTTGTAAATTGTACAGAGTATCCAATCTAATTTTATTCTCGAGAGATTGGAAAGGGGGACGCACGGCTAGTTTTACTGTAGTGATTGAGATACACTGCTGTGGATTCCGCGGAAAATACTCTAAATATGGCGGAGGTAGACACGCTGATTTTTTAAAATATAAAATGTGGAAATGATTGTAAATCGAGATTGTGAAAATCTGGGAGGTGTTTGCCTCTAAGGTAAGTAAAAAGGGAATGCATTGCAGTATTGTAAATATTTCATATTTTCCAAGCCTTGGGAAGCAGGAAAACCGAATAAATCACAGGTAATCGTGAATCCACGAATCAGAAATGGAGGGTGTCAGCAACATTAAACTAATTGCGCCTAGAGGTTAGATAACCAATCTGTTTGTCACCTATGCACTGACAGACCAACAACAGCAAACACAATTGCGGAGGAGCGATAGATTGCAATGTTGGAACAGAAACAAAAATGTTATACATCGGAATTCCAACAGAACATCGGCAGCCCGAGACAAATCAGTTTAGATACTCAAGGACCACGCGATAAACGTCAGTTGGAAGTCGGCTTTAAATTGTCAAAGTACGTGAAAAACTCGTGCCATTCAGAATAAACTGCTTTCAACAAATTCTGTCTCTTGCGAACTGACAGCAACCAGGCAGGAGTATGGAACATTGGATGGCACGAGTTATCGAGTTTGAAGCCTGGAAAAAAAAACATGGAGATCCGAAGGTCTGTTACAGGCAGTTGGGATGATGGGAAACACTGAAGACGAAAACTGAAGGGAGATGTGTCTGCCTTCTCAAGATAGAAATATGATTTGAATAATGGATGATGAGATCTTTACCTTTGACTATTAAAGGTAAATCATAAGTGTATTTTGAAATGTTTAGTTGAGAGGAGACAAGCCCTCTATGTAATCAAACATCTATGTGATCTTTTATGCATGGGGCCATCGCGGGTGGGCACATTCTTCAGTGTGAATATTTTTTTCTTGTATTTTAACGATCGGGAAATAAATCAAGATTCATACAGTACCAATCCAGAGTGAATTAATAATGATATGGTGTTTGATATCTTAAAATACAGAACACAAAATCTCCAGAGTTTGCCCTGGCGCACGCAGTGCAGATATCAATCCAGTCAAAGCCGTAGTCACGACAGAATGCATAAAGGCTGGAGACGTGGCGAGGTTGTAGTTTCCTTGTGCATGTGGAAATAAAGTAGTTTAAGTGACGTTGATTTTAAGTGGCTTGAAGATCTCAGGAACAGCTGATTCCTGGGAGTTTCACTCAAAACAGTTTCCAGGTACGAAAAACCTACGAGCAAAAACCCAGAGAGTGGCAGTTCTGTAGGCAAAAATCTCTTATTGATGAGAGAGATCAAAAGCGAATGGCCAGACTGATTGAAGTGGACAGCAAGGAAATGTTAACTGAAATAACGATGTGTTGCAATAGAGTTGGGAAGGAGAGCATCTCTGAATATATAACACACCTAAACTTAAAGAGGGTGTGGTGGAACAGAAGAACAATGAACGTATAATATACTCAGTTGTCACTTCATCGGCGACGTCGGGTGCCTTATAAGTTGGCCATACTGAGTGTATCTCAATGACTCGGAGTAAAATGTGGACACACGCAAGTTTGGAAATGATAGAAAACATGCTGGAGTTCTGGATTGCAAAGAAAAATTTCCATTGAATCAGAATCAGGATCTGTCCATTTCGGAGTCGGATGTCAGAAGTGAAGAAGCTGTTCCTGAATCTCGGAGTATGTCGCTTCAGGCTTCTATACCTCCTACCTGATTGTAACAGTGGGAAAACGGCATGCACAGGGCTCGGGAGGTCTTTAATAACGGATGCTGTTTTTCTGAGCCACCGATCCTTGAAGATGTCCTAGTTATTATGTACGGTAGTATCCAAGATGGAATTAACTATGCTTACAACCCACTTCAGTTTCTCTCGATCCTGCGTCGTTTCAACCACCCTGGCGCCTGCCATACCAGACAGCACTGCTGACGGACACTAATCTGCATGCAACCCCAGTCTAAGAGCAGCAAAGTATTCGACACAACAACCTGAAATCTGCACATTCCCAAACCTGCGTGCACCCCAGATTTGGGATACTTATCCCTAAATCTTTGCACATTTCTAAATTACGGTGCAGCCCAAATTGGCCGACACTTTCTTAACTGTATGCGCATCCCCACTTCCGTGTGCACCAATTTCATGATTATCCCCCAAGACTGTGCGCACCTCCAAACCCGGAAGCAAGCCCCACATCAGCGTGAACACCGCATCCACAGACAGCTGAAAGCATGTGCTCCCCTGAATCGACATGAAACCACACATTCGCCTCCTCAAACACTTCCCCATTGACATTAGGTTATTCTTGATCAAGAATCATTTCGGAGTGCTCACAAAATAGCTTCTTCAATGAAACAGCCTCGAGCTCTGTCATACCTCCAAATCTGCAGCTACCGCAAATATGTCTGAAATACACAGACACCTCGAATCTGCATGCACACCGAAATTCGTGTATAACCCTAAATATGCCGAGATACCCGAATCTGTGCTTATCTACTATTCTGCTTATGCCCCCATATTCCAGAGCACACCCTTAAAACTGCGCGCATCCTAAATCCGTGTGCACCTCTAAAAGCGTGTACAGAGAAATATGCGAACATCAGAAGGGCGCACACAAAAATCGAAGTGCAACACCTACCCACTGACACCCCCAGAGGCACAGCAGATTATCTCCGAGCAAGACTTATTTTAAGCTTTTCACAAAATGGCTACCATCCGCCATAAAATAACCGTCGAAAGTTCAATGAACATTCGTTTTGAAAATATCGGTAAATGAAACAACCTGCAGATAGGTCTCATTCCGCAGACGCCACAGATCTCCGAGAACCCAGAAATCCGTGAACATCTGAATACTGGCCTAAACACCCATAACGAGCATCCCAACGACTGTGTATACCTCTATAATGGCGGTCAGATGAATAAAACTGTTCAGATGCTCAACCAAATATGCTGACACTGTCCTAATTCTGCGCAAATCCCAAATCGGCGCGCACCCCATTCACGTTGACACTCCCCAAATGCATAAAGGAATTATTATGAAAGTATCTGGAAATGAAACAAAATTCTAATACGTAAAAACCCCAAATCCACAGACAGCAAAAATCTGTGAGTACCCTGAATTCGTAAACATCCCCATGTTGGCACGTCCAAACCCCTAAATCAGTGTGCTACCCATATTTGCCGGTACTGTCCGAAATCCGCGCAATCTGCAAATCAGCCCATACCCCAAACACGCTGGCACTCCCGGAATGCATAATGGATTATCTCAGAGCTGGAATCATTTCAAACTGTTCAGAATAGGGTTGCCTCGGCATTAAAGATACTCACGTGCCACAAACCAGTTTGTAGATCAGTAGACACATCCGGATTTGATCGTCATCTCCAATTCCTGTGCACCCTCATCCTCAGCAGCAGCCACGTATCTCTAAAATCCGTGTGAAACCCAAAATCTGCGCACATCCCCAAGAAAAATCGCACCCCACAATGTATGCGCACCCTAATCCGTATATTTGATGACCCAGACGAAGAATCGTTTCAAACACCGAATGGCTGCCTTGACAGTAAAAGCCGCACGCAACCCAAAGGTCGTGAGTACATCACCAAATCCACCAACACGCACAGATCACCGGAAATCCTCATGAACTCCCAGATCCACCCACAGAAACGTGGCGACTGTATATTCGCTGACACACCGTTACATATGCTATCCTCAAATACGCACACACTCTGCAACCCATTTTCGCTGACACGCCTAATTTCTGCTCAATCACCAATACAGCGAGCACCCTAAACCCGCTGACACACCCACTTGCCCATGAGATTTTTCCGAGCAAGATACATTTGAAACAGTTGAGAAATTGGCAGCGTCGACATTAATAATCCGCACTCAGCACATTCGGGTGCAAATCTTAATCCGCCAATACACCTAAATCTCTGTTTATCCCCAAATATGTGTGCACGGTCATGATGGAGACTAAATTTCGAGTGATGTCTACGCTTCTTCCCTAAATCTCACCGGCGGTTCTCTTCTCGCATCCCTTCAAACTTGCAGCAATTTCTAAAAAAGCACAGTGCAGCATCTTTAAAGGTGAATTTAACTTGAATTTGATGTGAATTTGATAATACAACTAGTCCGTAAAGTTACCCAGCGATCCGGATTATCGGAATTTACTTTAGCATAGGTTTTGCATTGATAAATTAAAATTGCCCACCATGAATCCATAAAACCTGTGCACATCAGCAAATCAGTCCGCACTCCAAACACGCTGACACACCACATACATAATAGATTATTCCAAAGCAGAACTTATGTCCAACTTTTTGGAAATTGGCTTTGTAGACATTTGAAATTCGCACGGACTCCAAAATGCGATTACAACTGTTGACAGAGAGCCCCCGGAATATGCAAACATCACAAAAACTTATTATGCCTCCCTAATTGACTACAGACGTAATTGACTGTTCGTATCCCCAAATCAGTGTGCATATTTGCCACCCTCCCCTAAATCTACGCACTCCTGAAATAAGTGTTCTCCCTAACTTTAAATCCGTGCGCATCCCCAGATACACGTTCACACCATAAAGGTGTGCACCCCTTATTCTCCGACTTTCCAATTCAGTGCGCACCCAAAAAACAGCTTTGCTTAATGCACTTATCCTTTCAATAATTCAGAAAATGGATGCCTCCACATTAGAATTGGCACTCAGGTCAAAATACGTGCAACTTCAGATCCGCCGAGACGCCCAAATCTATCTCACCCAAAATCCGTGTTTACGCCCACTTGTATGAATTCCCAAATCCATGTACACCTCAAATAGGTGCACCATCTGAAAAGGAGCGCACCCTAAAATCCATGCGAGTATCAAACCCGCAGAGAAACCCACTTGCACATTAGATTATCCCAGGAATCGTTTAAAATAGTTCACGACAAATTTGAAATTAAATTTATTATTCTCAAGATCTAAATGAAATAACTTTGGGATTCGGCACACCTCCAAACCCGCAGTCACAACAAATACGTGGGATATCCATCTGCATCTCCAAATGCAAATGCATCCCCATATCTTTAGAGAACTTCGAAACCGTGGACAGCACATACATGCAAATTAGATTATCTCAAACTTTCACAAATGACAAAATCTGTGTACAACGAGCACCAGCAATGAAAGTGGAGTGCGCACGGTGTGCGCCGTGATTTCTTGATGTGCACCAATTCAAGGATGCACATGGTGTGCGCTGATTTGGGTTGCCTTTTTCGATCATGGGCTTATTTGGAGATGCGTGAGTTGACGGATGGTGAGTTTGTGTGATTAATTAATGTTGAGGCTGCCATTTTCTCAATTGTTTTTAATGATAGTTGCGCCGGGAAAGACTGATGTACATGTGGCGGAGTCCGCCGGTTCATGGTGCGCTCTGAATTGGCGATTGCACAACTTTAGTTTTAGTCGTCGCATATGGGTTGCGCACGGTCTTGATATGGATCTGGGGTTGTGCATGGATTTAGGAGCGTTCTCTAATGAAGGGTTGCAAACTGATTTGGTATTGTGCACTAATGTAGGGGTGTGTTCTGATACAGGGGTGCGCACCTCCTTGTGAATAGCAGATTTAGGGTAGTTTGCGAATATGTGAGATTTTCTTGGTGCATATCGATTTGGTGACGTCCGTATTGGTTTTTACTGGTAAGACCGCCATTTTGCGTTTGCAATATTAAGCGTTGGGCGTTGTCAGCAGATTTGGGGGTACAGACCGATTTTAGTGATTTTAGTTAGAATGCACACGGATTTGGGTTGACACGCCGATCTCTAAAAAGGATGTTTGTGCACATGTGGCTTTCTAACCTCAAGTCGGTCATTGCAAAATTGTTTGAAAAGATTGCTGGTCTGGAATAATCCATTATGCATCTGGGGTGCGACATCGAGATTGCGCAGATTTATGTCTGCTTCGGCATATATAGGTGGCAACTGATTTGAGATGCGACCAGATTCAGTGAAAACCGTCAATATACTGATTTCGAGATGTTCTGGTCTTTACTGATTTCCGTATTCTCAGAGATCTGAGGTGTCTGCGGATTTGGAGTGTGGCTTATCTGAAGTTTGTTTCATCTACAGTTACTTTCGACAATATTCATGCTGGAGGCAGTTATCCCGTGAACTTTTGCAAATGATTCTTGCTCTGACATACTCTGTTGCGCCTAAAGGGGTATCAGCGCGTTTGGAGTACGCTTTGATTTGTCAGTGCGCACTTGGAATGTGCACAGACTTGTGAAACACATGTATCTGGGGTTGCACACGGTTTAATGCATGAACACAGATTCGAGTGATGCTGCGGATTTGGGGTCGAACACGAACTTGGTTGTTCATACGGATCTGGTTTGTCGCTGGATGTTTAATGACACTTTGTTAAGAAATGCACTTGCAAGTTAATACTTTATTCTTATTGATTGGTTAAGGACGATTTTGTGAACTGGTTGAAATTATTCCTGCTCAAGGATATTCTTATGTGCATGTGGCATTGCCAGTGAGTTGCGGACGCACACTGATTTCGGTTGAGGGTGAGACAAATCTCATTTATAGAAACCGGATAGTAAATGCAATTTGAACCTTGGCCTTTGTTCCAGGTATTATTAACATCTGAGCCAGCTACTTTGTGAAACTGTTGGAAATGTTACTTCCTCCAGAATAATGTAATGTGCATGTGAGTGTTTTAGTGGATTTGGGGGTGAATACAGATTTAGTGGTGTGCACAGCTTTAGGAGAGTTTCGGCGAGTACGTGTGCACAGTGGTTATATGGGTGTGTGGGTGGATTTGGGACCACATACGTATTTGGTGGTGCTTTCTGTTTGAGAGGTTGCACTGGTTTAGGGATGTATCAGCCAATATGGTTGCACAGGGTTTAGATGGTCATAAGGATTTGGGGTTCACACGGATGTGGGGGTGCCTGAGGATTGGGGATGAGGACAGTTTGGCGCATTTGGCTGCACATGCATTTGTTGTTGTCGGTCGATTTGGGGTTGTGGCGAATCTCGAAGTCATTTCATTTCTAGTGCCTTTAATAATAGCTGTACCTTAAACTGTGTACTATGTTCTCGCGATTTCTTTAAGGTGAATGCTGCCATATTAAAGTGACTCTTCATTTGGGAAAATCAACATGTTTCAGCAGGTTCGGTTGTGTACACGATTTAACGGTGCTCCCGGATTTGGGGGTGTCTTTGGATTTGAAGTCCTGACAAATCTCAAGGTTGTTGCCTAGATAGGTACTTTATTAATAAATGTACTTTCAGTGTTCTACTCTGCTAGAACTGTGATTTTTAATTTGGAGTTTGGTACTTTGTAAACTATTTGAAATTGTTTCTCCTCTCGAATAAACGTTTCTGTAAACAGGAGATGTTGACGGGTTCGGAGTGCGCACCCATTCGGGTGTGCATACGGATTTGGAAGTGCGCGTGGATTTTGGATGTCAAGGGAATTGGATTAATGCGAAAATTCAATTTGTTTCATTTACAGTTACTAGGATAAAACTGCACTTTAACGTCGAGCTTTGTTCTTGTTATTTTTAATGTGGATTAAACTCTCTTGTGAAATGTTTGAAATGAAATCTGGGATGAACAGTCGTCCAATTGGACATGTAGGGGCTCACTCGGATTTGAGGGTTCTCAGAGATCTTGACATGTGCGCGGCGAGTTTGGGTACACACGGATCTGGGTGTGTCGGTGGATTGGGGTGTGCGACGAATCACAAGTTTGTTTCATTTATAGATACATTAAAAATCGAACTTGGAACTTTGTTAAGATTTAAGGATAGGTATGTCAAATGCATTTGCACATATTTCATGGTTTGTTTGAATATATTGGTGCACTTGGATCGGGGATGCGCACAGATTTGTGCGCCTCGGCGGGTTTAAGGATGCACACGGATTTCGGGGTGTCGGTCTATCCTATGAGCTCACATAGGAATTATGGAGCGGTATTCTTAGATCCCTCTGCTGTCCCGCTTTCCTCAATTCCCTACCATTTATTATAAGTCTACGCAGGTAGATCCGGACGAAGTGCAACAGATTACACTAGATCCCATCTGGATGGAATGTCACATTGTATTCCAACAGCAAAATGTTCAGCCCGTTTTTACAGCTGCTTCACTGATGCTGAAAGTTTTCATAAACTGCTCCGCTGTCCACTCACGCTCTAAATCCAGGTGTCATCTGCAAATCCAGTTTACCATTTTACAATTGACTTATATATCCTGTTCCTTAGAATGTGTTTCAATAAGTTTTGGGGTGCACACAGATTCGGGGATGTCGCTGGATTTGAGGTGCATACTAATTTGATTTGCGGACAGTGGGCAGATATTGGGGGTGTCTGCATATTTTGTCATTTCGTGAAATGTTTTTGGGATAATGTAGTTTCCAAGTCGGTGTATCCACGGGTTTCAAGTTATACGGAGACATGAGGGTGGACACGGATTTGGTGGTGCGTACGGATCTCAGGTGTTCTCACTGATTTGGCGTGTCTGCGGATTCGAAGGTGTGGCGAATCTCAAAGTTGTTCCATTGATAGATACAGTAACAATAAACATAATTTGAACTTCGACATCTGTCCTTGAATTTCATTTTTTCTTCTTTAGGCAGCCATTATGTCACAATTTGAAATGATTCTTCGTCGGAGATAATCGAATATGCATTTGGGTTTCTCAGTGGGTTCACACACACACACACACACACACACACACACACACACACACACACACACACACACACACACACGGTTTGGGGTGCACTCTTATTTGAGGATGGGCATATATTTTGAGATGCAAACGGATTTGGGAATGTGTGCAGATATAGGTGGACGTTGTCGAAGATGGAGATGCACATGGATTTCGGATTAATCACAGGGTTGGTTGTGTCAGAGGATATCAACTTGATCACGAATTTTTGGTTATGTACCGATTTTAAAGTCCAGTCAGCTACGTTCTGAACTGTTTGAAATGTCTTCTGCTCTGGGAATATCTGGTGAGAACGTGAGAGGTGTCAGCACGTTTGGGGTGCATACTGAATTGGACATTGCACAGATCCAATGGTATCTTCTCGAATATGTAGATACAAATCTGTCTGGCGATTGAGCAGATTTAGGGATGTGTTCTCGAGTATCGGACGCACACGGATTTGGGATTAACACTTTAAAATGTTTCTGAATCTGAGATAACCAAACGTGCATATGCGGTTGTCAGCAGGTTGAGTGCACATGGAATTTTGGGGTTGCGCACGCATTCTGGGTAACGTGCGGATTTTTAATGTCGAGGCCCATCTTCTTACCCTGTTCTGTTGCGGCGGGACTTCGGCCTTAAACTACTGGAGGAAGTGCGGAAAGGACAGATGCAGTTTTCTCCCGTTAGTTATCAGTCTACAGTGCCAAGTGCTCCTGTCATGTTTTTTTTTTTCACCCTGCAACCTTATCCTTCAATCTCTTTGAATTATGGAGGACAGCAGGTGTACAAATGTCTCTCTCCAGCTCTCTCTATTTTGATCATCATGATGAAGTACGTACATTTTTTTAATGTTTCCTAATTATACAAGCGATTTTTTTATGGTTTATCACTAAGCAGCAGTGAACCAGCTGATTGGCCTTGCGGAGTGCTCTTTCGGAACTAGTTAACTTGAGCAGCCTTTCTGATCGTGTGTTCACGATCACTCTTAATAAAAAAGGCAGTCATATTTTGAACAGTTTGAAATGATAACCTCATGATCAAGTGGATGTGTCAGCGGGTTTGGGTGCACACTCAATTAGGAATTGTGCAGATTTAGGGCAGCATCGGCGAATATGGAGGTGCCTGCTGCTTTGGTGTGCTCATGGATTTGGAGATGCGCACATGTAGGGGTGCCTTCTCAAATATATGGGTGCGCACTGATTTGGGAAATCCACAGATTCAGGGGTTTGGAGGCAAATACGGGTCTGCAAACTCTATTATGGAGTTTACATGGATTTGAGGAGTCGCTCAGATTTAAAAGTGTTTACCTGAGTGTTGGGCACGGATTTGGTGATGTGCGCGGATTTAGAAGTGTGTTGTCCAATTTGACAGTGCACACAAATTTGCGACATGGCTTAGAGTTCTGTCTGTCGTCCTACCTGCAGTTGAAATCGCATTTCGGTGTGCGAGGGAACGTTTAATATCGAAACAGACATTTTCTGAACTGTTTAAAATCAATCCTTCTCTGGAATAATCTATTTTGTATGTGGGATGTCAACGTCTGTGGGTACGCACTGATTAGGTGAGGTGCACAGACTTGGGATGCGTTTTGGGTGTGTTGGCGGATCAAGATTTGCAGACGAATAAATTTTGGTTTTGATGTGGATTTATAATGACTAGGCTACCGTTTTGTGAACTGGTTGAAATGGACTTTGCATTGGGATAATATAATATATGTGGTGTGTCAGCGTGTTTGGAGAGTTCACTGATCTGCTGAAATGCGCAGATTTCGGAGTTTTTCAAAGATGGGCGTGCACATATATTTGGAATACGTATAGATTTGGCTGCGTTTGGCAGATCAAGGATTACGCACGAATCCTTGGGGAGGTCATGAAACCGGGGATGCGCACGGATTTAGGTGAGTTCTCGAAAATGGGATTGCACACGCATTTGCACACGTGTGCTGATTCAGGGTGTGTACTCCAATATGGGGTTTTGGATCTATTTGGGGATTGAACAGATTTAGAGGTGTGTCGACGAATATGGGAGTGGCAAAGTTATTGTGGGTGTACATGATGGTTCAGATGGATCTGGCTGTGTCGGACCTTGGGATGCGTGCGGATAATTTAACGCTCAGGTCGCCATTTTGTGTTTGGAGTGAATCTTCGTCTGGATAATTTTATATGCATATGGGAATATGCGCAGATCTGGGGGTGCACGTGGATTTCAGTGATGCGCGCATTTTGAAGTGGGAATTTTAAATATGGGAGTGCACACGAATTTGGGTGACAGCCAGATCTGGGTATGTAGGACGATTTGCAAAAGAATTTTAGGGGGCGTGAGAGCTTTTATTGTCGGGACAACCATTTTCTGCTCTGAACCATATCTCTGTAATAGGTGGCTCACTACTTTACGTATTAATTCAGGTTCGAAGTACGTCTGTCTTAAGTGTTACACACCTTTTGTGACATAAACTGACCCCGGCCTCGGAGCCACCGGGATAATTAACTGTGTCAGTCTGATCTTCAGTTTGGCGTTCCTTGACCTCGACTCTGCCTTTTATTCAATGCTACTTGCTCTCCTGTGGTTCTAGTTCCTACTCCATCGCCACCCCCCAACAGCAGGCATGCGCATACCACATGTTAATGCCAGGGTCGCTGCATTAAACTCCCCAGTTAGAATATTAATTCTTTTTCAGTACATATGTCAAACCCGTGCTCCTTACACCAGTCATACCAAATGCTGGAAGAAAATCCAATAATGTGTGTATACGATTACCTCCTGCACAAATCGTTAGACACACATTTACCTGGACTTCCTTAACATCTCTTCCCTCATCAGGTCGCTAATTCGGAGTTGCTAGCTCTTCAGCCATGAGCCTTCGGAACCACTAAATTAACTTATTTGGAAATGTTGGGGGATCTATAGGCTTGCATAGCACGACTCTCCTGTTCCTCCACACTGCGACCAAATCTACCATATGTACTCTGTTATCCAGTTTAAAATTTTATTGTGTATGAACTACTTATTGTGATGAAATTCTACGTTGTCCACACTATCACATAGTTGTCATTGATTCATTTAGAGATGAAGCGAAGTATAATGAACCGCGGAGCACAATAACCTCAATTTTACACCTGCCTAATCGCTAAGTTGTTTTCTGTTTTTTTTTTTTTTTTCGTTTACCTTGTGAGAATACCCACAAATATTATGGAGAGGATGTACAAATTCCTTCCGGAAAAAAAAAAACACAGGAATGAACTCCGATTTCCATCGCCCCGAGCTGGAATCGTCTGATTCTCACCGCGATGCTACGTGGAGCCCCAAACTGCGAGTTACCAACCCACATATCCACTTCTTCTCTCAAGTCTTTTACAAATATCAGAGAAAGCAGGGTTATAGAACAGATCTTTTGGAAACGCCCCATCTACTGCCAGCCCCATACTCACCATGCCTCCCGACTTTCTGGATCGAGCTATTGTGGGGACTCTTGTCAAACGCCTCTCTCAATTCCATACACAGATCATCTATCTCATTAATTTGTTTTGTCACTCTCTCAGAAAGTCAGTCAGGTGCGTAAGTTATGACCTTCCCCTCACAAAGCCAGTTGATTGCCTGTGATTCTGCTTCTACAATTATTTGTCAAACCTGTCGTGAAGAATCCCCTTCAAACGTTTAGCCTCCATTGATGGCAGTAGTCACTGTTTTACAATTCCCAGGATTATCCTCACTACTTATTACCCGTCTTAACCAAGCTTATATTAAGAGTTTCTACTTCGGTATTACCCGCTCACGATTTAAAATAATAAACATCATGGACCAACCACTGAAGGACTCAGATTAATTTCTCAATTTACCTTTCTCTGGAGAATGTAAAATCTCAATACAAACTGCCGCAATTCCCAAATTATTTCTAATTATATAAATAATTTATCACTGATCGTGTCTGTTTAGAGAAACCCTCCAATTTCCCAGTTGCGCCAATTCAAAATTAGCAGAACCTTTTTTTCCATTAATTATCAAGTTTCTGTTTCTATCACACTGTCCTTTTCAAACATACTTTCCATGTTCTTTTTCCAAGGTCAGTTCTGCGTTGCTATAGTCGAATATCTCGCTGACAGTGACTAAGAGTAGACCAGTCAGAAGCAGGAGACAATCTGCAGACTCTAGAATTCCAAAGTGCTGGAGGAGCTCTGCAGGCCAGGCAGCATCTGTGGTCAAGTGTAAACTGTGGACGTTTAGGGCAGAGACCTTTCATCAAAATTGGATTTATTTTTTTCTCTCTCCAAGTCTGCTGCCTGAGCTGAAGACTTTCACCAGCACTTTGTGCAGGATTAGTTCATATCAGTTCGCATTTCGCTCTGCTGTGTCTTTTGTCCTTGGGTTCACAGCATCGGCTCGTCCACCTAACACCGCTCCTCCACGTAACACCGCTCCTCCACATTCCCTTTGAAAGCTAACATTCTGTTCCTGGAAATTAGTTCAAATCGGAAAACAGAAGGATAAAATACAGGTAAGGGAGAGGAGAAAATTAGTGTGAAGTAAAGGACGGGTAATGATGGGAGCAGGAGTGGTTAATACCGACGGAAGTATACTCCATATCAAGCTGTTTTGTCAGAATCGGGAAGAAGGGTTGACAGGTTCGCTTCAAGGTACACCTTAAGCGGTACGAGGGTGAAATGAAAAGGGGATTTTTACTGGGATGCTGAGTCCAGTGGTGCCGTTGCGATCGACTGTACATATTTGTTGTATAACTGTAAGGCAACACACACAAAATGCTGGAGCAATTGAGCAGATGGATGGCAACTTTCGAAAAGAGTAAACATTCAACTATGCGGGCCGACAACCTTCATGATTTTGTATGTGTTGTTATATATTTCGATCATCGACAGATTTTCTCCTGCTTTGTTTGAAACTCTGTTCATCACATTGTTTCCGTTTACTACAAGTGGGAGTACAGATTAGGAGCGTGAAGACAGCTGAATTGTACTACTGCATAGCATTTATTTCTATGTTTTAATGAGTTTCAAAAGCCGATTAACTGGGTATTTCACCACATTCTTGAGCTCCTTACGGAATTTGCTCTGGGTCAGGACGTAAATACACGTGTTGGTGCAGGAACTTAGAATCTGCAGCATTCCTGATGTCTCTTCTATAATGTAAACGGGATTCATGACAGAATAATAAACAAAACTCATTGAAATCCGTTGATAGATACAGTATACCAAACGTGTTCCCCACAACAATATGAAACTACCCGTTATGCTGAAGAGCAAAATGATGGATTTGCGTCGGCTCTCCATCTCCCGGTCCTTGTCATTCTCTCCACTCTTTTGTGCCCGGAGCCTCCTGCGGGCTTGACTGACCACCAGAATCCGCCTGACAGTCAGAATATTGAAAAACAAAACCAGAAAGAATGGGACAGACGGGGTTAAAATGCGGTGAAACATCTCAAATGCCACCCATGAGGGAGAGTTACTGTAGCTCGGTGTAAGAACACAATACCAGGGGACACCATCAATTATTATCATAGGCTCGTATACGAAGCCCCAGGGAACACTCTCCAAACAGGCCAGAACACTCACTGTCCCGATAACCACAGCCGCCGTTCTCTCGGTGCAATATTTTGTTTTCAGCTTCTCACAGCAAATAGCCACAAATCGATCGACGGTGAAAGAGACAGTCAGCCAGACCGAAGCATTAGTGCTCGCATGAATCAGCCACCTAGCGATACTGCACACAGGAGTGATGAACAGGAATGATCGGCGAAAGTAAAGCCAAGCAGTCCACATCAGGAGCGGAAGCGAGATAACGACCAGGAGATCGGCCGCTGCCATTCCCACCAGGTAGAGAGTTACACATTTGGAGAGACCGCACTTATCCCGGGATAGGATCACAATCGCCACCAAGTTCGCTGAAGAGAGAGCGGAAATAGGAAATTGATTAAAAAACTGATTAAAACCCATTGCCGCAGTTTTCGAGGATCATGTAATATTCCCATTTTATTGTTGCATTCAACGGCAGAAGGGTGAAGAGAGGGTCAAGAGCTGGCTGAGTTTACACAATAAAATAAAGTCAAATAATGTAAATTCGGATTCCTTTCTGATGACCAAAAATATGAAGAGGCATCAGACAGATGAAACTAGGTACCCTCAGAGTCAGTACAGTGTGGAACATTTTTATCGGCTTCATCCGCGTCTGATATCAATGAAATAAATCAATTCGGACGCCGATGGCGGGATTTTTTCATTAAACAATCATCAACTTCCCTGTGACTCCCTGTCAGCGACAGAACAGCCGAAGGGCACAACAGAAACAGGAATTCCCGGAACCACTCATCCAGACAAAATAGAATATGTGGGAAAGCAGTGAAAGTGTATTTTCTGAGCTGTTTTCAGAGAGCTCCCATGACACAACTTTCTCTTACTCTTACTATACAAGCTGCCTGAGGCTTTGTGTTTCCAGCATTTCCCGTGTTTGTTTCCTATTCCAGCATTTACCACCGCGCCGACTTTACAGCAGAACATTGACTGAGGTAGCAGTCACAGCCTAGTCTGATACAGCCTCTCAGATATACTTGACGCTCCCGACTAAATCCATGACAGGGAAGCCGGGAGAATAATCCAACGTCCAGTAGCAGGCACGGTGACACAGTCAGATGTCTGTAGCGGTGTCAGATGTGGATACATTATAATACGTTTTACACTATTTATAGTTATATGGACAGTATAATGCATTTCACAGTGTTGGTAGTTATGAATCTACACGTCGGATTTGTTAATTGATCTGCAACGACATCATTGTGTTGTCCAGCAACTGCTTCACTTTCTGTCATACAGCTCACTTTTACTGAAAACCCTTAATCTTCCTGCTGCAACAGGGAGCTCCACAAATTTGCTGAATCGTTACCGCTAATCGATTGTTTGATCATGACACGTACCTCACACAACCGCTCATATACCAAAGCAGACAATCAGTTAGCATCATCTCCGCGGCAGTATAAACACAGTATTTGCAAAAGCAGTGCAGCTGCTTCGAGACCAGAAGCACAGAGACCCGAGCATCACATTATTGAACAGAAACCGCTGGAAGATATCTGCCTGTCCCACTGAGGTCTTCCGATGCTGGCGGATTCGCTGAATTCTTACAGCGGTTTATTTTTAGATCCAGATATCAGAATCCACAATCGCTGTCTTTGCTTCCATTCCTAGATTGCCGAATGCTAGCACTGGAGATGAGGTTGTGGAAACCAGTGACAGAAACAATCACTACATTGGCATTAACTTCAATTCCCACCAACGGCAGCCGATACCGCAGCTTACCGAGAATTCCAAAGGCTGAAATAAAAGGATAGTAAACTTCTCCTATCCTCAAAAGGACTGGATAACCCATGTCCGTGATAAACTGCCAATTGTGTTGCTCCTGAATTCACAGCTCCCTCGGAAACTCTGAGCTGATGTATTCAAAGCGGCCCGGATTTATAAAAATGATCAGTCTCCAGAGACACTGTTATGCCGCTGACTGACTACAGTCACTTGAACAATCATGGTGATTCAACACCATTCATTGTCTCTGGTGTAAATATTGGGCCGACAGAAGACAAGCACTTCTAAATTCCTAGGCATTACCTCCGCGGTTTCTCACCTAGTGAGAAGAATGCCGGAGCTCCATTGATAAACACCCGAAGCAGCCACATTTACAGATTTCATTTTTTTTTCTCCGCTAATTAACCACTTGTGAACAGTGTTCAACGACACGGCCGAACCAAAACTTCTCTCCCTGTGGTTTTTCGTTTTCAACATCATCCTGGACGCACGCACACACACGCGGAATGACCATGTTCTGATGACCACGATGCTGATGTACGAAAGATGACAAAATTTGCAGATGCTGGAAATCCTCAGAGGAAGGCAACGCACACAAAATCTGGGAAAAAAATCTAGAGATGTTGCTGATGTAATTGGATCATAAGGGCATCTCAGACCAGCCAGAACTCAAAGGAAGAAATGCTTCGATCTGCAAAGGGAATATTCAATAATAAATATTAAACATAGGTCTCTAAATTGGGAAATGAATCGACGTAGGATGGATGAAAGTGAATGAATGAAAGACAAGCATCATATGCTATATTATAACTGTGTGAAAAAGACAGAGGGTCAAACCGACAGATTGACAGTGGCACATGCTGCAACGGCCGCTTCACACAACCGTCTGGCATATACCTCTCCCTCAATGACCGACTTTCCTTCTCCTACCAACAGGGAAAATTTCAATCAACTCCGATTTTCCCGCCTGTGGAGGCACCGGAGCAGTCTCTCCTCTCTGACACGCAAGGTGTGTTACAAAGCACAGAGATACCGACAGCTCATTAGTTCCACAGTTTCAGACAGCAGAGAAATTCAGATTCAGTCCCAGACTGTACTCAAGACCCAGACACAGATTACCAGCACAACGGCTACACTGAAACACAGATGGTTAACATTTCCATTGACCTCGGCCCCACTGTCCTACAGTAGAGATACAGCCCCAGCCTCCATATCCACACCCACGGGGTTAGCAGTGTCAGTGTGAGTTCAGGATTGGGCGAACAGCTGGAAAATTGGGAAATTATGAATGTGGTATTGGAAGAACTTAAGAAAGTTTCGGATAAGCGCGCGGTGTTCTGGACGATATGCGTGTGTCAGAATTAGTCAGCAGGTTAATATCAGACTGTCAGGCGGGGCCGGTTGCGGTAGGACTCAAGTACAGACCAATGAATGTTCTTTTACCAGGATTTTATTAGTCTATCAACACCAGGAGGCAGGCACGTAGCCGGAATGGCAGGCGGAGGTCTTACCCGGGAAAAGGCAGAGGGCAGACGATTACGGATGCTTCAAGCAAGAATCAGGTTCCAAAGAGGCAGAATCCAGAAACACAAAGTTCAACAATTTCAGTTGGCAGTAGTAACTATCAACAAGAATTCAACAAATTCACTATCGCAGGCTGGAACGACTCAGTTCAGGACCTGGACGAAGAGGCAGAGAATGTGAGTCGAGGCACGGTTTAAGTGGACCGGGTAATAAGTGAGAACAGAAGCAGTTGGGTGAGTGCTATTGAGGAGATAAGTGGGTAATTGGCGAGAGTCCAAATAGGGAAGAGGCTGGTTCAAAGCCCACATGGCCAGGTGAAAAAACGTAGAATTTAAGGGCTGTCGTGGTCAAGAGTTATCAGCTGAGCCCCTTTGACCCAGTGTTCAGGGCAGATCTTTAATAGAAACATGTCTGCTCAGATCCCGGGAGGTCTCCTATGGAGGGACATGAGTGGTGAACTTGATCTTCTATAGTGACCATTTCTTCATTTTTCTGGATTGTGTTTTCATTTAACTTCAGTGCTATGTACTCCTTATTAATTTTACACATGCTGTCATGGAGTGCTGAATCCTGGTTTCGTTGTACAAAGTATATCCTGGGGAGATATTTTACTTGACCCCTCTCCATCCCGATGTTCATCCATGACCTACCAACTTGTACTTCTTCCTCCGCTGTCCACTCTACATTCCTTACTTCGTCTTTGCGTCATTTTTTTTCCACAGAAATGCCAATACTTCAGGAGCATCGGGGACAGAAGTGAGTATACTGTAGACTTTATTACTAAGGAGAAAATGTGTTTTGGAAACTGAAAGTTCTGAAGGTAGATAAGTCTCCCGGACAGATGGTGAACTCCCCAGGCTTCAGAAAGAGGTAGCCGAAGAGTTTGCGCAGACATTATAGCCAGAGAGCACTACAGCACAGAATAATGCCATTCGGCCAATCTATTCTGTGCCAATCCGTCTATCCGCCGAGTTCAAGCAACCTCCACTGGGACCATATTCCCCCATACCCCTCGCACCATGAACCCATCCAAAATTCTTTTACATGTTGAAATCGAACCTGCCACTTGCTCTGGCAGCCCATTCTACAGTCTCATCGCCTCTGAGTGAAGAAGTCGCCCATCATCTTTCTCTTAAAGAACGAGTAATGTCCTTTCAAGAATCACTAGAATGGGTCTGGCGGACTACACAGTTGTAAATATCACCCCATTCTTTAAGAAACGAATGAGGCAGAAGAAAGGAAATCATAGGACATTTAGACTGACCTTAGTGGTTGGGATGATCTTGGAGTTCATTAACGATGATTTTTCGATGTACTTGGAAGAGCGTGATAAAGTAGGCCAACGTCAGCATAGTTTCCCTCAGAGGAAATTTTGCCTGACAAAGCTGTTGGAATTCTTTGATGAACTAACAGGCAGGATAGAGAAAAGAGAAGCAGTAAATGTTGTTTGTTTGAATTTTCAGATGGTCTTTTACAAGATGCTGCACATGAGGCTCCTTAACAATACCACAGATCAGGGTATTACAGGAAAGATACTGGCATGAATGAGGATTGGTTTTCTAGCGGGAGGCAAAGAGTGAGAACAATGCAAAGCTGTTATAATTGCTGCCCGTAACTAATGGCGTTCTGCTGGGGTCGGTATTGAGACCGATCCTTCTCATGTTAGATTTCGTTGATCCGTTGAGAGAATTGATGGCTTGGTTACCAACTTTGCAGTTGATATGAAGGTATGTGCCGGGTAGGTGGCTTAGAGTAAAACTGGTGTCTGCAAACGGACTCAGACAGGTTCGGAGAAGAGGCAATAAAGTGCGAGATGGAATACACTGTAGGGACTGTGGTCTACTGTCTGGTACTCAAGTTCTCTCAGCATTACGTTGGACGAACATTATTAGAAAAGCACTGCGATATAATATGGGTTTCATTTTGTTACATTCAAAAATGCTATTTTAGGACTACAAGTACATTTCCACAGTGGTGAAGTGCCCAATCTCCCCTCGCCAACTGTAAAATCCCTTCCAACTCCTACATCATTCCACATTTCGTAAACCCCTCCGACCCCGACAGCACTCGCCATCTCTGCCAAACCCTGTACCATCCACCCTGGTGCATTCAGGTGACAGCTGAAAAAATGAAGACACTGCCCGTGCCATATGACAGGGTTCATAAAACACCGTCGCACTTCCTGTTTGTAAACCTACCGATTTGCATGGTTAGCTTGACTAAACCTCTTCCCACATTGCCTCCTGGAAAAAAAAATATATTCCCTTTTCTCAGTCCCTTTGTTCCGGCCATATCTGTTCCCAGGATGAGGTTTTCCTTTTCCGGGACACCAGAGATGTCCCTTCATAGAGAGGGTATTCCTTCCTCCATCATTGATGCTGATCTCAGTCCAATCGGTTCTGTTTCCTGAAAATCCGCCTTCGCTCCATCTTACCGTCCCCTTAACATTGGCAGAGTCCCTCTTGTCCTTACCTGCAAACCCACTAGACATCGGTGGCAGAGTAATGAGCAGAGCTGGAATAATTAGGCCGGCTCCTTTGGCAATGGGAATTGCGGGGATGGCCAGGAAACGTGAGTAGACTTGTCCATGTATAGGCAGCCTGGATCAAACCAGTTTCCTGTGCTTTGTCGGGGTGACGTCAGTCTTCCAGCCTCCCGGACGGCCATATCTGTACCCGGTGTGTGGAGCTGCAGCTCCTAAGGGACCACGTTAGGGAACGGGAGTTGCAGCTCGATGACTTTCGTCTGGTGAGGGAGAGAGGAGGTGATAGAAAGGAGTTAAAGGCATTTGGACACACCGGGGCCACGGGAGATAGACAAGTGGGAAACAGGAGAGGGAAGGGGAAGTGTCAGGTACTAGATAGTACCACTGTGGCTGTTCCCCTGAACAATAAGTCCTCCTGTTTGAGTACTGGTGGGGGGGGGAGTCTACCTGGGGATGCAACTGTGTCCGTGCTTCTGGCGTTGTCCGGCCCTGTGGCTCAGAAGGGTAGGGAAAGGAAGAGGAAGACAGTAGAACAAAGGTAGCAATCTCTGTATTATTGCCTGTGCCACGATACAGTTAGTATAGGAATGGAATGAGGTGAAGGTTAAATGCGTGGCTGAGGGATTAGAGCATGGCACAGGAATTCATATTTCTGGGTCATTAAGACTTCTCTTGGGGCAGGTGTGACCTGTACAAAAAGGATGGATTGCACTTGAATCTCAGGGGGACCAATATCCTGTTTTGGAGATTTGCTAACGCTACTGGGGAGAGTTTAAACTGGAATGGTTGGGGGGTGGGAACCGGGAAAGAGGCGGTTGGCTCACAAATAGAGGGAGCTTGGAGACAATGTGTGAGAGGGGATAGGCAGGTGATAGAGAAGAGACACTCTCAGACCAACGGTTCAAGATGAGTCTATTTTAACGCAAGTATTGTGAATGCAGCATTTGGGCTTAAGGCGTGGTTCAGACCTTGGAGCCATGATGTTGTGCTCATTACAGAGACGTGTAATGGCTCATGTACCGGAAAGTGCCGGGTTTTAGATGGTTCAGATAGGACATGGAGCGAGGCAGAAGACGTAGGGTGTGGCACTGTTGAACAGAGATAGTGTGGAGTCTGCAGATAAGGAGGACGTAATGGAGTGATTGTCTAGGGAGACTTGGTCGGTGGACGTCAGGAACAGGAAGGGGTCGATAATTATACTGGCTGTTTTTTATAGACAGCCCAGTGGTAATAGAGATATCAAGGAGCAGATAGGGAAACAGATCGTGGCAAGGTATAAAAGTAACAGTTGTCAATAACAGGAGGGAGATTTTAATTTCACAAATATAAGTTGGTACCTCACTAGAACAAGTGTTTTAGATGAAGTGTCTGTCGGGAAGCGTATTTCGCCAAATTTTCCACTGAGACAATGCTCAACATTGGAAGGAAAAGACAGGCTACTGAGCGGACGGATGTAACTGCGGAGTTTTCATCTCAGGTAGCTGAAGGATGGACGTCCGCGGTGGAGGGAGGGCCATGCGGGAATGAATGACTGAAAGAGCGCTGAACTCTTGGATCATGGGACTGATTTGGACGGGACTTTGGTCTGATTTAAATACAAGTGCATGAAATTATAAACCCAGCGTTCTCGATTAAGCTGTGCCGTTGGACATGTAAACATCTGTCTTCAATTTATCCCCCAAACTCCGTTTACAGTTTGTGACTCTTAAATGCATTTTTCCTCCTTCTTCACCGATTCCACATTGCTCCTCTTACCACTTCATTTCTTGAAAAATAGATCAGTTCTCTTTATTTCGGTGTGGGAATGTCGTGGGGGAAAATTCCGGTTAACAAAAATTATGTATATACAGCCCGGAAGGTAATTCATCGAAGCGAATGTGGAGATAGTATGGTCTGGTGACGGGGACGTCATTTCTCACAAATACGACTGGTTTTAAAGGAATACTTTCGACGATTTAACGAAGCAGGAAGGTAGAGGAAGTTTGGATAGACTTCAGAAATGTTTCTAAGAAGTCTCCCATGGCAGATACAGGGAAGCCGAGATTAATTTACATACTAGTCACAATATTAGCTCGGTGAATGAATGCAAATCATAGTGTGCGTGTGTCTCCCTCTTCCCGGACGCTGCCAATAAGCGGCGAGATGTATATTTGCTGCTGGATCCTTTTTTGTTTGCAAAACAGTATGTAAAACAAAATGTGACAATGCCCTTTGTGCAATAAAATTCTGGGAGAACATACAGACTTTTGTATGGTCGCTTTTATTTGTAATCTTGCATTGCTAGGTCATACCTCTCTGAATGCAGTGTTATTAGTGGACTGTACAAGAGGAATTGTTCACCTAGCTTTGAGCAGAAGTGTTCCGACTCGGTCTCACAGCCGGACGGAGCACTGATTCGAGCAGGCATAACGCAACGGGTGCAAATCTAATTGCCACGCCATGGGAAGTATACTGCAGGAACTGAGCGATGGTAGATCAAAATTCACCAGATTGTTTCTGAACTGTGGGGAAGGGAATAAGCTATAAGAAGAAATTTGATTGATTGATATAGGAAATAAATTGAAGGGTCCTTGTAGAAGTTTATGCAATTATGGGGAGGTGTATATTGTACAGATAGCGAACAACTTTGTCTTTTCCTACGTCGGTAGTAGCTAAAACTACAGGCACGTGCATACACAGGTCTGAAGACATTCTTTTTTCCGCCCAGTGCTGCGTGACTATGTCTAGAGCAGACGTTCTGGATGCAGGTGACAATAAAATAATGGGTAAGTGTCTGGATAGCCCTTGGTTAACAAAGTTAGCGAGGGATACGGGCTGTATTATGGGTCTTGCGATTGGCATAGTTCGCTATAGTCGACGTGGGTCAGAATCTATGCAATATTGATTTCCGCTGCAAACTACAAGAAGGTGGCTCTGTCACAGCGCTGACCGCAGCGAATCTCCACTGCCAGTGTAAAGCTAGTTGTGATTGCTCCACCTTTACCTGAGTTACACTGCAGCCGATTGAGCCCTGAGTGTCAAAACGATTGAATGAAATCAACTGAGCGATCAGATGCCGGGATTGCTGATAACGTCACGCTGTCAAGGGCGCTCCTGCACGGAAACGTAGTGAGTGTTATTTTATTCCGTCAATTTAATAGCGAGACCCATTGTACTTAAACACATAAATCCCAGATGCATATCGCGACCCAATGGCGGGTGCCCGATGCGGAGAATTAGTTGATAATGAACGTTCGACCTTTAGGAACATGTGCTTTGCTTTCCCTGTGCTTTTTAACTAATATTGAAAACAAAGTCCAAGGAGATTTTAACACCCGCAGCATTTCTTCTCTAAACTTAGCCTGGGTCGCTGTATAAATGCAGGTGTTGGTGCAGGAACTCAGGTACATCAGCATGTAGCCGGCTTCAGTGGCGACGTAGGCAGAGTCGGTGTAATTGCCGTCGTAATGCGCGGTTCCTGTGAGTCGGGTGGTCAGAAAACTCACAGTGACCGGCAGCCACAACAGAATGAAACTGCCGGACACACTAAAGAGTAAAATGATGGATTTCCGGCGGCTTTCCATCTCCGGATCCTTCTGTGTTTGACTGTTGTGACCGCGCAGACCGCGACGCACTTTACTGGCTCTTAATATGCGCCTCACTGTTAGACAGTTAAACAGGGTTATCAGAACAAAAGGCATTATTGCCATTAAAATACTCTGCAGAAAGGAGAATGTGACTCCCACAGGAGACGTCTTGAACCATGAGCTCGGCTGACAGCCCCACTGATTACCGTTAACTACATACACAGGTTTATACTGAAATAGATACGGGACGCTCTGTAAATGCAACAGGACCGGCGCGGTTATAATTCCGGCAACAGCTGTCCTCACTGTGCAATATTTCGCTTTAAGCTTCTGACAACAGATCGCCACAAACCGATCGACAGTGAACAGGACAGTGAACCAGACGGAGGTTAGCAGGCTGGTTGAATTGAAGTACAGGACGACCTTACAAGCGGATGTGAAGGCCAGGAAGGATGTTGGAAACTGGTACATGACGATATGATACCCGATTACACAGAATATCATCACTAGGAGATCTGTCATTGCCATGGCAACCATGTAGTGGGATATACATTTGGAAAGGCCGCAATTCCCTCGGAAGAGGACCACCATTGTCAGTAGGTTCGCTAGGGAAAGAGATACAAAATGTGAGTTACAAACAGGGCGAGGAGAAGTGTTTGAGAAGACCAATGTGAAAATACTATTCCGACAGTGATCGGTAAAGTTACTAGCTAAATATGTTCCAAGCGAGAATATTTTAAAATTATTTCAAGAGGCCGAAATCTTCTCATTCAGTGAACTAAAATGGTTTGCAGCCGAACTACGCATTTGCTCCTGGTTAAGTTGCTGATGACATGCTCTCGATTTCACCTTGGCGATGTAACCGAGAGGGACAGCACCTCTGCTCATTCGCCATCACAACCCAGAAACACAGAGATAACCATCTTCCCCCATGCGTCCCTTGCGCCCTGCAACCCCTAGCCGTGGGATCGTCATTTCAATGGGTCTTACCCTCGAAACCCCATTCAGGAACCAGCTGTCGGGAATGAGAGCCGGGACAGAGCTGAACCCAGCAGCTGTAGGAGAGTCGGCTGATGTGAACTCGACAGGTTCCACTCGACGTAACTCTCACAATTATTGAGCCAGTAGTGCCCCGGAATAAGTGGGGTCGTGCTGCTCTCGGTCGCCAGGCCCAGGGTCAAACCGATGCACTCGTTCCCTGCGTTTAATCAATGAAAGAGCACGGGGCCGGTTGAACAGAAACGGAGTTCACTGACTTGTCCAGTGTCGCTTGTACACAAACTAACTGAAATTCAATAGTTTCAGACATGTCGATCAATAAATAAGCTCCTCCTCTGGGATACATCTGCCCTTTTGATCGCATTCGTTATCATCTTGCAGGAGCAATAGGGAGAAATTATTTCAAATCCCCAGCTGGACATACTTGTGATAGCTACATTTAATATAATTCCCAACTAGTACGGGTAAGACATATTATCAAAGGTTTGATCGAAAAGCCTAAAGTGGCGGGGCGCGGGAGAGTGAGGGGGGGGGGAGGGAGAGAAAGAGAGAGACGAAGGTAAGCAGAATTTATCCTGAAACTCCACTCTCTGTCCAATTATGAAAGACTGGAAGGTGCTATGTTTAGCGGCCGTTGGTACGATCCACAATGATCCCGCAATTCGTACTCTACTTCAAAAATAAGTTATATCACAGATTTAATTCAATCTGCAACACTGCGTGGTTGCCGATTTACAGCAGCCAGCGGGGAGGATTGATTTCTCTGAATTTGAGCAGCATCGTCAGGGGTGACCTTTGGAGAGGGGAGGGGGCGGCAGTGAACGTGAGAGGATCCACCGGAGAAGATCATCTCTGCAGCAGTAGTCTGCCGTGTCTCCGCGCTGGGTAGGTTTCACCGGGACAAGACACCCAGTGAAATGACTGTTAATCGAAGAGCGTCCCAAGCATTTCAGACAGAGAGTAATTTCAATGTGTCGTCTTACCCGGAACACCGAAGACAGCGAGAATAGGGTAAAATGCAATCCTTACATCCCGGATTGTTTGTAGAGCCATTTTTCGGATATTGTACAAAACGTACCGCACTCCTTGCAGTAAGGACCACTCGCCTGCGCTCTGAGCTTGCTGCCCTTTTATATATTAATCTACGCCTCGATAAAAATAAAACAACAGGCACAAAGGTTGCACAATGACTCAAGTTAGTTACAGTCAGTGAACAAATAAGGCGCCGTTTCTAATTCTGTGTTCTCTCGGCACCACACCGTCTAGCAAAGTAGATAATCAGGAAGTTTTTAAAGCTGTTCCAGGCATTCTGCATTGAAAATGCCAGTCGCCTAGTTCTATTGATGCCTTGATATTCATTTTATTTAATATTAATTGTATGATATCTCGGTCCATATCTCTTAAAGCAAATGTTTGCTCAGTGCGAGCTCACGTTTTATCCTGAACACAACCCCACGTTATGTGAGCATCACAGCGGGCTTGCACAGTCTGCATCAGTTGCCCAATAAATGTGTGGAACATACCTATTTCATCACCTTATTCCAACTTTGCTCATTTTTCCTTTTTTTAATTTATTTTTTATTGAATTTCATCATTGAAATGACATTTCCATAAGATGTATTTCAGACATTGTACAAATATATCATATAATCACATATGTTACAAAACTCCACATAGTATTTATCTGAGGTAAACACTTATAGAAAACAGTCGAAAGAAACTAAAACAAGCAAATTGAAAAATAAAATATGTACACGTAGAGAGGGATTTTTTCTAATAACATATTCATTGATATGTGAGAATAAAATCAGGCCTGTGAGGCATTGTGTAGTTAACCCATTTTACCCAGTATGAATCAAATGATTAAAATATGCTGTTATCTTCTCCATTTTGAAAATGCCCATTGTAATTTCCATCCATGAATCTAAATGTGGGTTCTCCTGTGTTAACCATTTCCTAGTAAGTGTCTTTTTAACAGCTACCAAGAGTATATTCATTAAATATTCATCAATTGTATACCATTCTTGAGGTAGATACACAAAATTTATGGTCTTACTCCCTAAGGGTATTTCACATTTAAAGATGTCTTGTAGGGCATTGTGTATCCCCCTCCAATAGTCTTTGATAACAGGACAGTCCCAAAAATATGATAATGATTTGCATTTTGATTTCTCCAGCGAACAGGGAGTTTACTGTCATAATGGGATTTCTAAGAGGGTGTAATAACATATCTTATCAAGTTATTTCCATCCGAACTGCCTCCATTTCTGTGAACTGGTACTCTTCCATTGATACCTCCATACTATTGTCTGTTGTTGCTCAGATATAATTATCCCTCCTTCAATCTCCCATTCTGTTTCAATGTATGAAGCAGAACCTGTTTTATGATTTGACAAACCATTATACATGCTTGAAATTATTCTACTGCCGTTATCTGAATTACATGCTTTTCTAAATAGCTCTATCAAGCATGTACTTGCCTGGGTACATTTTTTCGCGTCCTATTAACATATTGTCGCATATGTAAATACCGTTAAAAATCCTGTTTTTCTAATCTTGTTTATCTCAACTAATCCATTAGATTGAGGGGGAAAATGGACTAAATGTTGTATGAACAAAGCCCCACTCACATGCAAGATGTTTCATGCATTCACTACTGAATTGTGGACCACTGTCTGTGAAAACTTCATCAAGGACACCATGTCTTGAAAAAAACTGATTTCATGCATGTAATTACATTTTCTCTCACCTTAGATTTCTCTTTAAGCATTTCAAAACTGAAGAATGTTCCTTCTTTCATTATGTTGCAAGGAACTGTTATTCCTTTAGCTGCCCCATCCTTAAACGTAGCACACAGAAAAAGAAAAAGAAATCAGAGTCCATCTTGCCATATCTTCCTTAATTTGTTTCATATAAAGGCTGATAATCACATTCTCATAATTTTACCAAATCTTTTGGCACAATGATGCCCAAATATGTGAAAGATTCTGTTTGCCATGCCCGGGGTATCAACTTTCGATTTCCCTTCGTGGGCTATAGTTATATGAAAGTAATTGGGTTTTATCTATGTTGATCTTGCACCCTGATATTTTACCATATTTTTCAAAAGATTGCATCAATTTAGGTAAAGGGTATGTTGCTTGCCCTAGATAGATCAAAATGTCATCAGTGTAACAAGCCAAATTATGCTCTGTACCTTTAATATTAATTCCTCTGATATCTTCATTTTGTCTGATGTATTGAGCTAATGGTTCCAGACACAGTGCGAAGAGTAGTGGTAACCATGCACAACCCTGTTTCGTGCCCCCTTCTAGAGAAAGACTATTTGATAAATATCCATTGATTTTAATCCATGCCATACAGTTATGTCTTCGGCAGGACAGTAGCATCTGGTGAGCTGTTATTTGCACGACTACTTGGGACAATCCACGACGACAAAAAATAAATACTAAAAACAATAACGTACAAAATACAGGACTGCACTTGATCTAGCTCAAAGGTGATCAGCTGACTGCAGCTGACATTAAGGTAGAAGTGATGCAAAGTGGGCGCGATTTTAAATCAACTTCAGCAGGGAAGTCATGCTACGAGAAGAATAAACACCAGAGAGACTGCAACAGATGGTTGAGATTAGGAACAATTATCTAACCCAGTATTACAATTGCAAAGCAAGTGTGCGAAGAGCTGTTCAGGCAACAAGAGTTCCCTTTTACCAAAATTGCCGTTTCGGATGTAGATATTTTGTTTTCTCTTTGAGACTGTGTATATTGTGGGTGTTTCTGACTGATCTCCTGAAAGTCCTGTTGCAGCAAAGACTTTGATTCTGTTCATGGGTTCGATACATCGTGAATAGTTGGGGTGGCCAGTTACATAAAGCGGCAGCCGGCATAGTGGATGGAAAGCCATCATTTCACTACTTAGGGCAAAAGGCTTGGTGGACGAGAGGCGAATTTTTCATGGTATGTTTAAAAGAAAAGCTGTGGCAAACGCGAGATTCTGATCATTTTAATGAGGTCCTATCAAGCAAATAGGTATCCATATGGAAGCCTGAGTAGTTTATTTTACTATTCTGAAAGCGTCGTCTTTGAGACCGGCGTGATAGTGGTTACAGAGAAATGGTTGTAAGATGACCGGGTTGGGTGTTCATTATTACAGCATGTTAAAGAACAAGAGGCAGCACAGATGTTCAGTGGGAAACCCGAACAATCTTCATTGTTGATAGAGACGTAGCTGTAATGCAGAATATGTGTGATTTTATAATCAGACAATGGGAATAGTAAACACAAAAGAGTCTGCAGAACCATTTGCTGGAAAAACCCAAATCGTCGGACGCGATCTATGGAGAGGAATTTCTTGACGCGAAACGTCGTATGTTTATTTCTCTGCATAGATACTGCCCTACCTCCTAATTCGTCCAGTATTGTTATGGATTTTTCCCAGGGCTGAAAAGGCTAACATGAGAGGGCACAGGTTCAAGGTGCTGGGAAGTGGGTACAGAGGAGATATCAAGGGTAAGTTTTTTTTTACGCAGAGAGTGGTGAGAGCATGGGAAGGGCCTCTGGAGATGGTGGTGGAGGCGGATATGATAGGGTCTTTGAAGAGACACTTGGATAGGGACATGGATCTTATATAAATAGAAGGCTGTGTGTAACCATGGATAATTTCTAAAGGAAGTAGAGGTTCGGCACAAAATTCTTTGTCTGGGATATCACAGAGTCCTGGGATACACCAGTTTTAGATTCAAGTGCAATGGACCCGGGATCAAGTAGCACATGTTTATAAGATGTTGAGCTACTATTTATTTTCTAAGCTCAGATTTTTGCTTCTGGAGTTCCTTTGTTATTGCTGGAAATGTTTTCAGTACACTAGTGTCCACACAATTCACAAGAGTAATCTCAGGAATGAGAAGGTTTATGTACGGGAAGCATCTGATGACTCTGGGCCTGAACTCTAAGGAGTTCAGAAGTATAGAGGTGGACGGGATCTTATTTAAACCCACAGAATGCTGAACAGCCTGGAGTCAGGGAACATGGGGAGGATGTTTCCATCAGCCGGAGAGTCTGTTATCTGAGAGGACAACCTCAAAATGAAGAAGTTTCCCTTTAAATCAGAGATCAGAGAAACTTCGTCAGCAAAAGAGTGGTCGGCCTGTGGAGTTTGTTTGCAACAGATGGTGGTTGAAGCTGTCATTTGGTATAAAACTGGCAATATATTATTGATCGATAGAGTAGGAATCATGTTTTGTTAGCCAGAACAACTATAGGATTAATTCAATACAGCACGAGGCATGGCTAAAAGCAGCCTTTACAAGCTTAGATTCATCATTTCAAAATGGCTACAGTCTTAACCTTTGTCACAATGTAACTCAGAGTGTGTGCTGCTGACTTTGTTATTTCCTTTTTCAGTTACTGTTGTTGAGCCACTTCCTCCGTTTCCACGGTAACAAACCACAAGAACTGCAAGAAGTGTTCCACAATTTCATCGTTCTGTGTTCACTTCCTCTTTGCGTAGAGTCAGTAACCCCTGGAGCAACTTCAACGGAATGATAGTGGGAGGAAAGGATTCTGTAAGCATTAGCAGTGTGGAGTGAACATAGAAATATAGAAAACCTGCAAGCCCTTGGCTAACCCTGCTGTCCGAAACATGTACTTACTTCAAAAATTTCCCAGGGTTAGCCATAGTCCGCTATTTTTCTAAGATCCAAGAGCCTCTTAAAGGACCCTACTCTGTCCGCCTCCACCACCGTCGCCGGCAGCCCGTTCCACGTACACACCACTGTCTGCGTAAAAGGAAAAAAAAATGTAGCACTGACATTGCCTTGGTACCTACTTCCGAGCACCTTAAAGCTGTGCCCTCTCGTGTTGGTCATTTCAGCCGTGAGAAAACGCCTCTGCCTACTCGCACGATCATTGCCTCTCATCATCTTATACACCTCTATCAGGTCACGTCTCATCCTCCATCTCTCCGAGGAGAAATGGACAAGTTCACTCAACCTATTCTCAGAAGGCTTGCTCTCCAATCCAGGCAACATTCTTATATATCCCCTCTGCACCCTTTCTATAGTGTGCACATCGTTCGGTTAGCGAGGTGACCGGAACGGAGCACAATACTCCATGATGGGTCTTAACTGGGTCTTATATAGCTGTACCATTACCACTCAGCTCTTAAACTCAGTCCCACGGTTAACGAAGGCCAATGCACCGTAAGCCTTCCGTACCACTCAGCCAACCTATGCAGCAGCTTTGAGTGGCTTATGGACTTGGACCCCTGGATCACTGTGATGCTCCACACTTTCAATAGTCTGACCACTAATACTATATTCTACCATCATATTTGACCTAGCAAAATGAACTACCTAACACTTATCTGGGCTGAACTGCATCTGCCACTTCTCAGCCCAGCTTTGCATCCTATCGATGTCCCGCTGTAACCTCTGACGGATCCTCCACACTATCCACAATACCTCCAACCTAGGTGTCATTAGCAAATTTACTAACCTATCCCTCCACTTTCTCATCCAGGCCATTTCTAAAAATTGCTAAGTGAAGGGGTCCCAGAACAGAAGCACTAATCGTCGACTTGTATGCAGAATACGTCCCATCTGCAACCACTGTTTGCCTTCTGTGGATAAGTCAATTCTGGATACACAACGCAAGGTCTCCTTGGATCCCATGCCTCCTTACTTTCACAATAACCCTTGCATGGGGTACCTTATCAAATGCCTTGCTAAAATCCATATACACTACATATACTGCTCTACTTTCATCAATATGTTTAGTCACATCCTTAAACACTTCAATAGGGCTCGTAAGTCATGATCTTACTTTGACTATTCCTAATCATATTACGCTTCCACAAATGTTCATAAATCAGGATCTCACAGGATCTTCCCCATCAATTTCCCAACCAGTGAAATAAATATCGTTGGTGTATAATTTCCTGGGCTCTCTCAATTCACTTTCTTGAATAAGGGAACAACATCCGCGAAACTCCAATCAGTTAATATCTGTCCAGTAAAGATAAACAAAACCTGCTCTTACAGGTAATTTAAAGTAGAAAAGAGAGAATTCTGGAAACTTACAGCAGATCTGCAGCATCTTGGATAGCCCCAGATCTGAAACTGTGTCTTCACCATTTCCCCTTTCACAGATGTGGCCTGATCTACTGCGTTCCCAGCATTTTCCATTTTAAAATTTTACATTGAGTTTCTGCAACCCTGAGGGAAATGTCACAGCCAACTGTGCTGTGCAAGATCCCACACAGCAAGAAGATAGTGATCAAATGTCCACAGTTTAGCTGCTGGAGACAAGCTGAAGTGTATCCGCATCCTCCCACAATCTACAGACCGGTGAACCATCCTGAGCAACAGCGCAGGCAGAAGACCCTTAGGTTAGGTTCCCGTCCCACCTCAGTCTGTGAATCGAAAATGGCAGGAACACAACGTCAAATAGCCGGCAACAAGTCGTCTGTGTCTGGCTGATAATCAGACGTACGGGAACAGACAGAGGCCGGCAGACGTATGGAGACCGAAGGGATTGAAGAAATGAGGATCGGGCACAAACATGTGGCTGAGATTGAAGAGCTGCCGTCATCTTGTTGATGGTTTAAGGGACAGAATGGCCACCTCCTCCTGTTTCTCACTTGATGTTTCACTGTTCCTGTCCAGTGAGGCTCCGGAGGAATGTAAATAGAAACTAGTGTTTATAAACATAGAAGTGTTTTCAATTAAACCTGCATAACTCCTGTTGGAGTGGGAATTCTGTATCGGACCGGGATGAGAATTGATCCCGTAACTCTTAAGAACCGGGTGGTGGAGTGATCGGGACATGGAAGATGCAGAGGGAAAAAATGAAAATAGTAGTTGGTGTAAGTACGAAATAAGGTGTAAAATGCGGCAGGTAGGTCGGGCAGCGTGTAAAACCGGTTCAGATGGGAGACCCTCCTCCCGTCACATGATCCTGTTTCTCACTCCCATTTCATACGCCAATCTGCAGCACGTGAGGGTTCCACCGTCGAAGCTCCGCCCCCGCTCTCACAGTCCCCGGATGGGCGGTGGTTTTCTTTCCGTTCTCCGTTGAAGCGGATCATCGGCTGGGAGCCGGAGGACCGATCTCTGTCTGGGGAACAATTTGATCAAGTTCTCATCGGTCAGTATTGAGGCCGGTCACTCGGGGTGAACGCGACCGACAATTTCCCAACGGTGAGTACTGAGGCCGATCCCGGTGTGGGGGGGGGGAGGGGGGAGATGTTGGGCAGTGAGTCTCGTTCTACTTCCTGGACACAAACCGCAGGGGTCCGTCCGGGTTGTAGGTCCTTCACACTGAAACGCCTGAGAGGAGCCGCCGCTCAGCCCCTGGTGTTCTGGTCCCAGGAGCGGGGTGAGGTGGTGATGCCGAGATTGAACCCATCCATTGAGATGTACCTGGGGAACTTTACTTCCAAAAACTGGCCAGTTATCGGCTCCAAGCTCCAGATGGATCGAAGCCTGGGGTCGATAATTGCTTTACATATTCCCATCACACAGAAAGCGGCCATTCGGCCAGCATTGATCGTATGGAGTGTATTACACCAGGGTCAGAATGAGCTGATAACCAACAAACATTTTAGCGTGTTGCTGGTATTTTACAATCAGTTACCATCTGTGCATAATATAAAGTGGGGGGATAAAGCTACAGTTGCAGGAAATTTAAAGTAAGAAGACGAAAATACTGGAAAAGCCGATCGACAGCATCTTGGACAGTTGTAGTTCAGATGTTGGATCTTCCACCATTTCGCCTTTCACGGATGAAACCTGATGTACGGAGTTCCCATATTTTTCTACTTTATAATTTCACATTTTCTTCCTGCTACACTGAGCGGAAGCATGGCAGACAGGTGTGCTGGGCAAGATCCCACACAGCAATGCCATTGTGATCAAACCTGCTCAGTTTAGTTGTTGGAAACAAGCTGAAGTGTATCTGCATCTTCTCACAATCTACAGACCGGTGAACCAGCCTGAGACCCGACCCCGGCAAAGGGTCCTTAGGTTCCAGTTCAACATCAGTTTGTGAATCGGAAATGGCAGGAACACCACGGCAAATCGCCGGCACCAAAACGTCTTTGGATGGGTCATAATATTGGGTTAGTGACTCTGAGGGTATGGAACTGGCAGTATGGAAGCTTCATTCCAGGTTGGCAATTCTACATCTGGATTGGAATTTTCTCAGTCTGCCGTGAAGCTGAAGCCCCGGTCGGCTGGACATTGATTGTGGGGAAATTGTCATCTGCACCACTCAGTGGGACATCATATCTGACAAGTATTCTGGAAACTTTTGAAAAGCTAACTGAAGAGAGATAAAATAGAGCAGTGATGTTATGTACCCGTGGGTATCTTATACCAGTCACGTGACCATGATGTAATTGAAACTATGCTGGAGATGAGGTAATGGTCTTGTGATGGGGGAGTGATGTCATTTTCCCCCCAGTGAGAGGTCATGTGATAGTTTCCCCCCCCCCAACCGGGTATTAAAGGAGAACCCCATCCTGTGACGTGGGCAGTTCGTGGTTGAAAATGGTAGTGACTCCACACTTCCGTTTATTCGGATGTTATGACGCAGATTCATTTAAAAGTGGAGTTTTACTTTCTGCCTTAAGTCAAAGGTTATTGCCGTCAGTTTTGCCATAATACTGCCAGTCCAGTCATTGGAGAGTGAAGATTTAAAGTTCGGTAAGTTAATGATCGAGGAAAGTTGATTTCGACGGTCAAGCAGGTTCGACCTTGTTTGATTCTCATTCAGAAGGAATTTGTCAGCTATGCCCATGATAACTCCTGTTCTGTCGGTAGAATAGAGGGTTGGGTAAAGTTTCGCCAAAGAAAGGTCAGTGTCTTTAAGCCGTTTCATTTTCTTCATTATGAATCCTTGGATCAAAACATACTTTGTCTGGGAACAGCAGTAACACGACGTGAAAGAGAATTTAAATGGTTTCAAGAAGTGTCTCCTAAGCGACTGGGTAAAATTTTGGATTTTCGTATTACTACTTATGAGAACTGTCTTTGCTTTACCGTTTTAAGAACTGTTTTTCGGATTCTCGCTTTAAGAACTGTTCGAGCTGCCACATCGTAGCTGACTTCCGGTTGTTAGTCGTTTGTTTACTTTTTGTTTTTTTTTAGCAGTGTTTAATAAATGTTTTATTTGTTATAAAAAGCCTGTTTCAATCATATATTCATTGTTGCTGGATTGTAACATATTCATCTGAACTTTAGAAAAGTCTATAACAAGATCCCTCATGGCAGCTCACCTGGAAGGATAGGTCACGTGGGATTCTCGGGGAGCTGGTGAGCTGGATTCACACCGGGTTCAATGACAGAAAGCAGAGGGTGATGACTGAAGATGGATTTAACGAATGGATGTCCGTGACGAGTGGGAAGTGCATGTCAGTGTCGAGGCCTCGTTAATTAGATATTCATGACATTGGTTTGTAGATGAATGTACATGGCATGGTTAGAAAGTTTGATACTAAATTCAGGAGTCTGCTTCATATTGCAACAGGTTACAATGACTTTTCCCAACTTGCTGTTTCGGATGCATGGCGGGTCTACATTGTGCTTAACAAGGTACCATATACCTATCTGATAATAGACAGGTGATATGTCCAAAGGAATCTTGACCGAGTTTAGATGATAATCATGGTCTTAAAGTTCTGCCGGAGATAGCATAGTGGTTCAGAACAAGATGTCATGATGCTATGTGTGAGATTGCATTGTTCAGGATGTCAGAGTGATTATATATAGACTTAAACCATGGTATTGCCACTGTTGTCAATGCCAGGGGATGTAAAACTGAAAGGAGATGGTGAGAATCAGGTGTGACTGAGAAATCTGTATAATTCAGTGACGAGAGGAATGGATGTCTCATTAATCGGCAGAAATGTTTCAACCCACACTGCTGTAACAGCTGTCCATTACTCACCATAGCGCCACCAGTGGTAGGAGGACCAAAGCAGTGGGTGCTGTCTGCTCAACCTGCCTTGCCATTGCATTGACACATCACTCCCGGTCGAGGACACAAGATTGGCTCCGAAAAGGGAATTGTGTGCAATATAGCACGTAGGTACCCCGGAAGTCCCGGCACGTTGTACAATAGATGGAGAGCGCGGAAATCGATGGGCTCAGCTGGATCAGGCCCTGTCAAGGCTTCAGTGGACAGGCCCAAGATGTTTGGAAGTGTTTGCCTCAGTTTAAAAACAAAACAGTGTTCTACTGTAAACCCCAATTAATGTTTGACCCTCCTGTTATTTGTTTTGTTACAGAGAAACAAAAGCTGATCACACTTGTCCTCACAATGGGTCAATGCGCGGGCAGGGGAGGACTTCCAGTGCCTTCAACATCGGGAAAGGACACGGGTATGTTGGCGAATTATTTTAATTTATAAATACTCTGCTGATTCTGCGGCTGTATTTAGTTCAATATTGGGAATTCACAAAGTGTTTGTGAAAACTGATCAGAGAGATAAGAGAGAGAGTTAACATTTCTGGGTGAAATACAGTCAAACGTAGAAGGTGTACAATTACCGTCTGCTGCTGCTCCTCTAACAGATCGTGATGCACATTGAAATAGCGAGTTACTCTATAAGAAATGACATTCTGCAGATGCTGGAAGTTTTGGGCAATAAAAAGACACACGAAATATTGGCAGAACTCAGCAGGTCAGGCAGCATCCATGGAGAGGAACAAAGATTTGACATTTCGGATGAGGACCACAATGAATGGAAAGTAATGTGGCAATATCTAGAATTTCTGTTCCCTCATTTCCAGTCCGATGAAGGGCCTTGGCCCAAAACGTTGATTGCTTATTCTCCTCCATCCCCATATACATTTACTTCGCATTGTGTTTGGTGATCTTTAGGTTCCAAAGTGAAGTTACTGTCCAGTATGAGGTCAGTAATTTCTTTAATGCTCCTCATTTTCCTTCACAGGTCCGGGCTCAGTGATCAGCGAGCTCCTGGCAAGCTGGGACGATTTCCAGCTGCTGCAGTTGACGGACTTCTACCGGGACAGGCTGGAGCAGGCGATGGAAGGACGGGTTCCCGGAGTGAGCCTGGCGTTAAAGGCTGAGAAACAGTTCAGCAGAGAGGAACATCGGGTGAGTGGGAGGGGGAATGGGTTTGAATTTTCCCACATCACTGGACTGCTGGCCGTAGGATCTCTGACTCAACGGATATTAAATAAGATCAAAGAATAACTGGGAAATAAATACTCCACATGCGATCCGGAACATGTGAATCTGTACCAGAGATGGAAAGAGGTGAAAAGAACCCGCGGACTGGTAGGGAACTGCTCGATCTTCAGAGAGAGTTGAGCAAGTAACAGCATCAATGGCAAATATGACAGGAAGTTTCAATCTGTGAAAAATGTACAGAGTGACGGCAGGATGTCAGTGAGAACCGGGACATCATCAGTGAATGCCACAGGAGCCTGGGTGTGTTCAGTTCTGGGTGGAGATAATTCTGTTACAATCTGTAACTGCAAACAGTGTGAATCGGGGAACATTGCCATGTTGTAACGTGTAATCACTGAGAAAACCTCTACTGGAAAAGGGAAGCGAAAGGTGTCAGATGTCAGCCAGTAATCCGCTGTCATTTTAGACACTGGCGGACTGAGGAGATGAATCACATCATAAATTCTGCAACTTCTCTGAGGCTGTTCAGTCTGTTATATAAAATAAAATCCTCCAGTTTTATTTCTTCCTCTGTGATCGTTATTTTATGATTTCTGTTTTACACCGTCAAATCCGGTGAGGGATTATTTATGGAATTGGAGCCACGTCAATGAAGCGGTCATAGACCAGCCAGGATCTCATTGACTGGTGGACCAGGTGCACAGTGAATGTCCCTCCCTGTGCTCTGCACTCAGAGTGTACACTCCATGTCCAGACAGGATCGGCACCCGTCCGGGTGACTGCTCAGTCTGATCCCGTTACACAGCACATCATTTACTTCTCATTCTCTGTGTAAAACTGTCAGTCCCCAATATGTTCACCGTTACTCTTCACAGAAAATCTCTGATCTCGCTGATAAGGGAGAGCGGGCGGACAGTTCTAAATTCCTCCTGAGCCTGGTGATGGAGAAAGGCTCCCACGCCCGGAGGGTGATGTGGGAAACCTTTGTGAAAATGTGGAATGATGTTCCAATGTTGGACAAAATACTGAACGAAATACTGATATATGGTGAGAAAATATCAGAGATTAACTCAAATTTGGATTGAATAGAGCACACTTTAAAATCTTGCACATCATTCCCTCAATGTGTTTAAATTCAAACAGGTTGTGATCCCTCCCATCGATCAAATACCGCTCAAGGTTTAATCAAGGTTCTCAGTGAGCTAAAAGGTAAGTGAATGTGCATTGAACATTGAAGAGTATAAAACAGGAATAGGTCATTAGTCATATAATATTGTGCCGAACCAGCTGAGAGGTAAATCTACATAACCCAACTCTAATCTCTCCTTCCTGCACCATGTCCATACTCCTCCATCTTCCTTACATCCATGTGTCTACCCAAACGTCTCTTAAAAGCTTCTAATAATTTGTCTCTATCACCTTACCGGGCAGTGCGGTCCATGCAGCCACGGCTCTCTGATGAATAAAAAGCTCTCCCTCACATCATACTTCATTCTACAGCATCTCACCTTCAATACATTCCCTCTGGTAATAGACATTTCAACCGCGACAAACTGATGATCGCTGTCCACTCTATCTCTGCCTCTCATAATGTTCTCAACCTGTGTCAGAGCTCCCCTCGGTCTCCGACGATCCAGAGCAAGGAATCTAATTTCATCCAGCCTCTCATCATAGCACAAGCCCTCTGAACCAGGCAGCATCCCGGTAAACCTCTTCTGCTCCCTCTCTAAAGCCTCAACATCCCTCCGGTAGTGGGGCGGTATGCAATAGCCCAGAATGGGCTGCAGCAGAGTTCATTAAGTTGAAACTTGACCTCTGTTTCCACCAATGGTTGTAAGTTGCGTACGGCGGTTAGGTTGTTGAGCCACAGGGATCTGACCAGGTAAATATGGGCACTGTGACAGAGAACACAGTGAGACACATGGAAGCATGTTTCTTAGAGCAAATGTTTTCAAAGGTCATTTTGAGGAAAGAGGCAGAGAGCCTCGTGGAGAAAGGGAGAGGGGGATATGGAAAATGGAATTAAAAACTTATATTTCTTCACACAAGATGTCAAAATCTTCTCTTGACAGCCACTGCCCTCTCCTGAACAGACTCTTTCTTAACCGTTTTCTAAACTTCCCCCAGCAGATTATCTTTTCTTAGAGTTGGGCGTCCACTGAAGTTCCAGTCACAGAATAGTAATAATAGCATCACTTTAATTAGAAAATCAGGTGACATCCTAACTGGTCTGTTCAACCACAGAGCAGAATATGAACACATTGTGTTCACATCTACACCCCCTAGTGCAAACACTGCTACGGTGTTAGAGAGGGTGAGATTGGGGGACATATTCCTCAGCTCTGTCCACAGAAGCTGAAATTCATGTCTGCCGGTGTTGTGCGCTGGACACTGTGGAAGGGTGAGAGATGGGAATTAGGACAGAGAAACCAAGGGTTATGGGATCGCAGCAAGGAAGGTGAAAATGACTGAAAATATCTCTAAATAATATTGCAATTAGTTAAACTATGACTGTCTGGATGGAAAGCTCAATACATCTATAGGCCCATCATGACTGTGAAAACGGAGCCCGGGGCAGTTCCTGGGCTCAAGAGATTGTGAGGCTTCATCACTGCAGACTGAGGTAGATCACTCAACTGCACATTTAACAGAGGAGAGAGCTTAGGAAAGACAAACATCACAAAACTTATTAATATTGCATCAGCCCATGTTTTACCTGATTATTCAAAGCTCTCAACAGAAATATAAGGAACCTCTGCCAGAACCCTGGTACTGTCTCTCTCAATTACAAGAACAAATTCCAAAGATGATAATTTAAATATGGGACCAGAGTGAGATGAATCAGGATGTTTACAAACTACTCACCTCTGTTAATGCTGTTCCAGTCCACATCATATCAATGAAACCCCTCAGTTTCTCTGCACCATGGGTTTGGTAAATCGCTACAAGCTTTTTGTTCACTATTCCTCATGTTGTTTGCCGAGGGAACAAACAAGACAGTGAAATTCCTACAGCCATTTCTGTACATGTAACAGAATCTCTCCATGACTATTGAAGAACACCATTTCTATCACTGTCATATTCTCTAAAGAAAATATGTCTACAATTAATGTTTTCCTACGCCCCCAATTACAGCCGAACACTTTGAATGGAGACCCCACACACCCCTGACAGGGTTCAGATACACTGCGAGACCCCACACATCTCTGACATGGTCCTGACACACTGTGTCACCATCACACCACTGATAAGGTCTTCTCACATTATGAGACCTCACAGATCGCTGGCAGGGTCCCGAAACTCTGTGAGACCCCATATATCGCGAACAGGGTCCTGACACACTTTGAGACCACACTCATCGCTGGCAGGTCCTGACACACAGCCAGACACCAGACAACCCTGACAGGTTCCGGGCATACTGTGGGACCACACACACCCCTGACAGGATCCTGACACATTGTGAATCCCCACCCACTAAAGACAGGGTCCTGACACACAGTGAGAACCCACAAACACCTGGCAGGGTCCAGACACATTGTGAATCCCCACCCACTAATGACAGGGTCCTGACACACTGTGAGACCACACACCCCTGACAGGGTCCTGACACATTGTGAATCCCCACCCACTAATGACAGGGTCCTGACACACAGTGAAAACCCACACACCCTGGCAGGGTCCTGACACATTGTGAATCCACACACACTAATGACAGGGTCCTGACATACTGTGAGACCACACACACCCCATGACAGTGTCCTGACACATTGTGAATCCCCACCCACTAATGACAGGGTCCTGACACACAGTGATACCACACACACCTGACAGGGTCCTGACACATTGTGAATCCCCACCCACTAATGACAGGGTCCTGACACACTGTGGGAACCCACAAACACCTGGCAGGGTCTTGACACACAGTGAGACCACACACACCACTGACAGGGTTCCGACGCAGACACCCCACACACCCCTCGCAGATTCCTGACACACTGTGAGAACCCACAAACACCTGGCAGGGTCCAGGCACATTGTGAATCCCCACCCACTAATGACAGGGTCCTGACGCACTGTGAGACCACACACCCCTGACAGGGTCCTGACACATTGTGAATCCCCACCCACTAATGACAGGGTCCTGACACACAGTGAAAACCCACACACCCTGGCAGGGTCCTGACACATTGTGAATCCACACACACTAATGACAGGGTCCTGACATACTGTGAGACCACACACACCCCATGACAGTGTCCTGACACATTGTGAATCCCCACCCACTAATGACAGGGTCCTGACACACAGTGATACCACACACACCTGACAGGGTCCTGACACATTGTGAATCCCCACCCACTAATGACAGGGTCCTGACACACTGTGGGAACCCACAAACACCTGGCAGGGTCTTGACACACAGTGAGACCACACACACCACTGACAGGGTTCCGACGCAGACACCCCACACACCCCTCGCAGATTCCTGACACACTGTGAGAACCCACAAACATCTGGCAGGGTCCTGACACACACTGAAACCCCACCCACATATGACAGGGTCCTGACATACTGTGAGACCCCACAAACACCTGACAGGGTCCTGACACACAGTGAGACACCAGACAACCCTGACAAGTTGCGGGCGTACTGTGGGACCACACACACCCCTGACAGGGTTCGGACACATTGTGAATCCCCACCCACTAATGACAGGGTCCTGACACACAGTGAGAACCCACAAACACCTGGCAGTGTCCTGACACATTGTGAATCCCACCCACTAATGACAGGGTCCTGACATACTGTGGGACCACACACACCCCTGACAGGGTCCTGACACATTGTGACTCCCCACCCCACTAATGACAGGGTCCTGACATACTGTGAGACCACACACACCCCTGACAGGGTCCTGACACATTGTGAATCCCCACCCACTAATGACAGGGTCCTGACATACTGTGAGACCACACGGACACCTGGCAGGGTCCTGACACATTGTGAATCCCCACCCACTAATGACAGGGTCCTGACACACTGTGAGACACCAGACAACCCTGACAGGCTCTTTGACACACTGTGAGACCCCACAAACACCTGGCAGGGTCCTGACACACTGTGGGACCACACACACCCCTGACAGGGTCCTGACATACTGTGAGACCACACGGACACTCAGCAAGTTGCTGATACATAGAGACACCCACGCACTCCTGACAGGATCCTGTCACGCTGTGAGACCCCACACGCAGCTGACAGGGTTCCGACACAGACACCCCACACACCCCTCGCAGATTCCTGACACACTGTGAGACCCCACAAACACCTGGCAGAGTCCTGACACACAGTGAGACCACACGGACACCCAGCAAGTTGCTGATACATAGAGAGACCCACGCACTCCTGACAGGATCCTGTCACGCTGTGAGACCCCACACACACCTGACAGGGTTCCGACACAGACACCCCACACACACCTCGCAGATTCCTGACACACTGTGAGACCCCACAAACACCTGACAGGGTCCTGACACACTGTGAGACCCCACAAACACCTGGCAGGGTCCTGACACACAGTGAGACCACACACACCCCTGACAGGGTCCTGACTTACTGTGAGACCCCACAACATCTGGCAGGGTCCTGACACATTTGTGAATCCCCACCCACTAATGACAGGGTCCTGACATACTGTGGGACCCCACACACCCCTGACAGGGTCCTGACACATTGTGAATCCCCACCCACTAATGACAGGGTCCTGACATACTGTGAGACCCCACAAACACCTGGCAGGGTCCTGACACACAGTGAAACCACACGGACACCCCTGACAGGGTCCGGACACACAGTAACACCACACACACCCCTGACAGGGTCCTGACACACTGTGAGACCACACGGACACCCAGCAAGTTGCTGATACATAGAGAGACCCACGCACTCCTGACAGGATCCTGTCTTGCTGTGAGACCCCACACACCCCTGACAGGGTCCTGACACATTGTGAATCCCCACCCACTAATGACAGGGTCCTGACACACAGTGAGACCACACACACCCTGGCAGGGTCCTGACACATTGTGAATCCCCACCCACTAATGACAGGGTCCTGACACACAGTGAAACCACACGGACACCCCTGACAGGGTCCGGACACACAGTAACACCACACACACCCCTGACAGGGTCCTGACACACTGTGAGACCACACGGACACCCAGCAAGTTGCTGATACATAGAGAGACCCACGCACTCCTGACAGGATCCTGTCTTGCTGTGAGACCCCACACACCCCAGACAGGGTCCTGACACATTGTGAATCCCCACCCACTAATGACAGGGTCCTGACACACAGTGAGACCACACACACCCTGGCAGGGTCCTGACACATTGTGAATCCCCACCCACTAATGACAGGGTCCTGACACACAGTGAGACCACACACACCCTGGCAGGGTCCTGACACATTGTGAATCCACACCCACTAATGACAGGGTCCTGACACACAGTGAGAACCCACACACCCTGGCAGGGTCCTGACACACTGTGAATCCCCACCCACTAATGACAGGGTCCTGACACATTGTGAATCCCCACCCACTAATGACAGGGTCCTGACACACTGTGAGACCCCACAAACACCTGACAGGGTCCTGACACACAGTGAGACCACACGGACACCCAGCAAGTTGCTGATACATAGAGAGACCCACGCACTCCTGACAGGATCCTGTCACGCTGTGAGACCCCACACACCCCTGACAGGGTTCCGACACAGACACCCCACACACCCCTCGCAGATTCCTGACACACTGGGAGACCCCACACACACCTGACAGGGTTCCGACACAGACACCCCACACACCCCTCGCAGATTCCTGACACACTGGGAGACCCCACACACACCTGACAGGTTCCAGGTACACTAGGAGACCCCCACACACCTCTGAAAGCGTCCTGATACACTGAATCCCCACACACACCTGACTGGTTCCTGACACACTGTCAGACGGCTCATACCCCTGACAGGGTCCGGACACACTGTGAATCCCCGCCCACTAATGACAGGGTCCTGACATACTGTGGGACCTCACACACCTCAGACAGTGTCCCAACACACCGTGAGACACCACTCACCACTGACAGGGTCCTGACACATTGTGAAGCCCCAAAAACCACTGACAGGGCCTTGACACACTATGACACCCCACACACCCCTGACAGGGTCCAGACACGCCTTTAGACACCACAGAACCTTGGCAATGTCCTGATGCACTGTGAGTCTCCACACACCCCTGACAGGGTCCAGACACGCCGTTAGACACCACACAACCTTGGCAAGGTCCTGCTGCACTGTGAGTCTCCACACACCCCTGACAGGGTCCAGACACGCCGTTAGATACCACAGAACCTTGCCAAGGTCCTGATGCACTGTGAGTCTCCACACACCCCTGACAGGGTCCAGACACGCCTTTAGACACCACACAACCTTGGCAAGGTCCTGATGCACTGTGAGTCTCCACACACCCACGACAGGGTCCAGACACGCCGTTAGACACCATACAACCTTGGCAAGGTCCTGATGCACCGTGAGTCTCCACACACCCCTGACAGGGTCCGGACACGCCGTTAGACACCACAGAACCTTGGCAAGGTCCTGATGCACTGTGAGTCTCCACACACCCCTGACAGGGTCCAGACACGCTGTTAGACACCACACAACCTTGGCAAGGTCCTTATGCACTGTGAGTCTCCACACAGCTCTGACAGGTTCCCAGTACTCTGTGAGACCCTACACATCCCTAGCAAGTGTCCTGAGACACTGTGAGACCCCACACGTCCCTAACAGGTTCCCGGCACTCTGTGATAACCTACATGTCCCTGACACACTGAGATCAGATCTTATCAGGGAGATTATTGTAATGGTCCCTTATGAGGCAGCTAGGGACTGCATAATAGAATAGGATACGCAAAATAATGTAGCAGAAGTGAGAGGAAAGCTAGTTGATTTGGAAGCTTCTAAAATCTAACAATAGGTAACAAAAAGAAGCATAAAGAAGGGATGAAGACAAAAGAAATAAGTTATAGTCTATCACACAGAAAATGATGGAGAAACTCAGCACATCTATGGAGAAAGTACAGTAAACGTTTCGAGCTGAGAACATTCGATGGGACTGGAGATAAAACTCTGGGGAGTCGATTTGAAAGCTGGCGGGCGGGGTGGGAGGGGAGAGAGAAATTCCAAACGATAGGTGAAATTTGGAGGGGGAGGGATGAGCAAAGAGCTAGGAAGTTGGTTAGTAAAAGAGACAGAAGGCATGGAAGAAAGGAAAATAGTGGGTGGAGAGAGCAAAAGAGGGAGGCGTAGTTGATCTCGGTATGGTCTGTTGTCTCTCGATGAAACCAGTGCTGACTCGGATCCTGTTACTGCTATCCACATTTACCGTTATTTCATCTTTTATAATTGACTCCAGCATCTTCCCTACCACTGATGTCTGGCTAACTGGTCTATCATTCCCTGTTTTCTCTCTCCCCTCTTTGTTAAAAAGCGAGATAACTTTAGCTATCCTCCAATTCTCAGGAACCGATCCTGAATCTATAGAACATTGGAAAATAATTACCAATGCGTCCACGATTTCTAGAGCTACCTCCTTAAGTACCCTGGGTTGCAGACCATAAGGCCTTGGGGATTTATCAGCCTTCAGTCCCATCAAACTACCCAATACATTTTTCTGCATAATGTGCATTTCCTTCAGTCCCTCCATTATCCTATGTCCTCTGGCCACTATTATATTTGGGAGATTGTCTGTGTCTTCCCTAGTGAGGACAGATCCACAGTATCTGTTCAACTCGTCTGACGTTTGCTCACTCTTCATAGTAAATTCACCTGTTTCTGCCTTCAAGGGCCCAACTTTAGTTTTAACTAATGTTTTCCTCTTCACATACCTAAAGAAGCTTTTACTATCCTCCTTTATAGTCTCCGCATATTGTCTTTTTTTTAGTAATCTTTTATTGTTCTTTAAATGTTCCCAGTGCTCTGGCTTCCCGCTCATCTTTGCTATGTTATACTTCTTCTCTCTTATGTTTTATACTCTCCTTGACTTCCCTTGTTAGCCACGGTGAGAATCACTGATCCTGCCGCTCCCTCTCAAATTGTAGATTAAAACTTAACATATTATTGTCACAACCTCCTAATGGCTCCTTTACCTAGAGTTCCCTTATCAAATCCGGTTCATTACACAACACTAGATCCAGAATTGCCTTCTCCCTGTTAGGCTCCAGCACAAGCTGCTCTGAGAATCCATCTAGGAGGCACTCCACCAACTCCCTTTCTTGGGGTCCAGTACCAATCTGATTTTCCCAGTCTACCTGCACGTTGAAATCCCCCATTACAACTGTAGTATTACCTTTGCAACATGCTAATTTTAGATCTTTATTCAACTTGCACCCTATATCCAGGCTACTATTTGGGGGTCTGTAGATAACTCCCATTAGAATCTTTTTGCCCTTACAATTTCTCAGTTCTACCCATACTGACTCTGCATCTCCTGATTCTATGTCACTCCTTGCAAGGGACTGTATTTCATTCCTCACCAGCAGAGCCACCCCACCCCGTCTGCCCACCTGTCTGTCCTTCCGATAGGATGTATATCCTTGAATATTCATTTCCCTGCCCTGGTCCTCTTGCAGCCATGTCTCTGTTATTCCTACAACATCATACTTACCAACTTCCAACTGAAATTCAAGCTCATCTATATATAATATTTTTAATCCATTACTCCCCTTCTTGTCACATTGGTCCTATTGCACTTGGCCATACTCTCCGATCCCCTCCGGAGCTTTCTGCCCCGTAAATTCTGATGTCTTTCTTAACTTTTCTTATTCACTCTTTCCCTTTAACTCCATCCTTATATTTCCAGTTCGTCTCCTCCCCACACTTATTAGTTTAAACACACGCGTGTTGCAGTGGCAAACCTGCCTGCCAGAATGCTGGTCCCCTGACTGCTAAGGTGCAACCCGTCCCTTTTGTACAATTCATCCTTACCCCGAAACTGATCCCAGTGGTCTAAGAATCTAAAACCCACAGCTCTGCCAGTCGTCTGTCTCTTTGGCTTTGCTTCAGTGCCAATTTTTGACTCGCAGACCCGTCCACCTCTCAGACTGGCAGTGTCTTCTGTCCCAAGCTTCCAAGAGGGTGAACATGATTTCAAGAGGCACATCCCCCGGGGTCTCCTGTACTTCAAGCTTCCATCTCTTCCTCATCGTCGCCCCCGTTCTCTCCTCTGTTATCTTCGGATGTAACGATTTCACTGTAGGTCCTGTCCAGAAAACTCACGTTTTTCCTGGATGAACCTGAGGTCATCCAGTTGCCTCTCCAGTGCCCTAACACGGTCTTTCAGGATCTGAACCTGGACACGCTTTTCACAGTTGTAGCAGCCGGAAACACCATCAGTGTCCCTGACCACCCACATCAGGCAAGCATCACACTGAACCAATTTACCTGTCATCTCTTCACCACCTCTCACCCTCACCAACTGTGGCGTAGTCTCCTCCCTCAGCTTCCTCGCCAAAGACTCGCTCTTTCCTCACAAGGACCTTTCCTCAACAAGGCTGCTCCCCGAGTCAAAGCCGCAAAGCTCAACTCCTTTACTGGCTGCTCCGCTTGAGCTACCCCTCTATTTATTTGTCTGAGTTTTTCAAGCTGCTTGGTCACCTGAGCTCGATTGCTCAATCAGCTGCTTTCTGCTGATTCTGAGCTATTCAAATCTTGAATTGTCTAATTAACTGCTTTCTGTTAAGATATTCAAATCGTAATTGACTTGATTGCACAGTCAAACTGCCAAAATCTCTCAAGCCAAAGACTCGCAGTTCCCTCACAAGGCTCTACCCTCGACAAGGCCGCTCCATGAGTCGAAGCCCCAAAGCTCCAGACCTCTACTGGCAGCTTTGCACTGGCCGCTCCACTTGAGCTACCCCTCTATTTATTGGTATCAGTCTTTCAAAACCGCTTGGTCACTTGACCTTGGTTGCCCAATCAGCTGCTTCTGCTGGGCTCCTTTACTGACCGCATTTGTTGATGATACAAAAATTGGCGAAGGGGCAGATAGTGCTGAGGAAGCAATGCGATTGCAGCAAAACTTCGACGAATTGGAAGAGTGTCGCAAATGGATTACAATGTTGGGGAATGAATGATAATGCATTTTGGCAAGAGAAACAATAGGGTGGACTATTATCTAAATGAGGAGAATGCTTAAACATCACAGTGTAATGAGACTTCATGCTGGCTGCTACCAAAATTCCTCGGTCTCTGCTCTCTTTAACTCCCGAGCTGTAAACAACATGGTTTTCAAACGTGTATTTAAAGCCATAGACCAGTGGTCTCTCCCGTTTCCACAGACGTTGGCTGACCTGTACTCACATCTACATTAGCGTCCTTCGACAGCTGTGATGCAGAGGGCAGGCCAACATGCTGCATAACTGTGGCTAACAGGACAACGGGTAGTCAAAACTGTCCAAACGTATCACCGGCACCCCCATCCCACCTCTCATCAGGGACGTATATACAGAACGGCTCTGGAAAAGGGCCAGCAGCGTTAGGAAGGATCCCACCTATCCTGCCTATGGGCTGTTTGCCCCGCCCCATGAGGGAGGAAGCTACATAGCATCCACAGCAGGACCACCAGACTCAAAATCAGTTACTTTCCTCAAGCAGTAAGACAGATCAACACATCCACAACTAACAACCGCACCCCACCACCAGAACGATTGAAAAAAAAATACTGAGTTTTCCATTGCATACACTATCTGAGTTTGAGCTTCATCAGAGCCAGAATAACAATTATTTCCTTCTCCTTTACACTCGTGTATATTCAATCTTGGATCTGTTGAGCATTTACAACACAGACTCTTTAAGAGACCCGGTACTGCAGATCTGCCGTCTCGAACCATTTTCTGGACGAACCCAGTGAGCTGAGCATCATCTGTGATGATGGAAGTGGGGGGTGGGTGGATTGTCTGTGGTTTGTGTCAAAATGCTGACTGTCTCAATCTCCTGAACAAGACATTGACATTTTCTCCCCCAGCCACCCAGCCACAGAGCAGATGCTGATCAGCGAATATACTTCTTTGCATTTTGAATCAGTGATGTTGAGAGGGGAGGGGGGAGCTGTGATTCCCCGACCTGTTCCTTTGACAGAATGCCAACGTCCCTTTTCTCTATCTCCACACACACCTCTTCAACAATGGGGATTAAAAGTTTCTTCCACATGAACAGTGATATCTGTGGCTGTAGTGAGAGGGTGTCCAGTACGGGACAGTCGGGGGTCAGTAAACTACCAGGGAAATTCTCATCTTCACAGCACAGTTAATATGGAAATATGATGACCATGTGTTTATCCAGACCAGGCCTCTCTGTTCAGTCAGGGGACTGTTATGCAAATTTACTTTACTGTACGGACATTCATTGATTAATTCAACTAATGCAATAGCTTTGGGCTCACTCTTGTGTGCTTAAATAATGAGTTCTGAGTTGAGACATCTAACAGTTTGAACACTGTCTGTTCCCATTGAAGATGTTCAACAGAAACACATGGAGACTCTGCGGGCACAAACTGAAACACTGAGAGTGAACACGATCCTGGTGAGGGAGAAGGTGAAGGTTTTCCAGCTGGTTGATCGATACGCTGAGAAATCGTCATTTCTGCTGTTCGAGATCGGAGACTGGTTGAACATGAGCTGCTGGCAAGACGCAGAGACCACGAGCGTTGGAGAGAGAAACATCTCCACGGAGAGATGGAAAAAATCCAGACTGATCAGTTATTCCAGAGCAGCTTTTCCCGAAGTAAATCCGAATCTGGGAGATCAGCAGCAGTGGCCGGAGTCGCGGGGATTGGGAAAACAACAATGGTACAAAAGATTGTTTATGACTGGGCCACGGGGAAAATATTCCAACAATTCCGGTTTGTCTTTAGTTTCAAATTCCGGGAGTTAAACTCCATTAACTGCAGAACAAACCTGAGGGAACTGATTCTGGATCAGTATCCTTACTTTGGGAATTTCCTGAGAGATGTCTGGAAGAACCCACAGGGATTGTTGTTCATATTCGATGGTTTGGATGAATTCAAACACAGAATCTATTTTGCAGATAAATGGAGAGATAAAGAACCCAGGCACCAGTGCCCAGATCCTGAGTGCTGGTGTGAAGTGTCGGACATTGTGTACAGTTTAATCCAGGGCAAGCTGCTCCCAGGGTGTTCGGTGCTGGTGACCACACGCCCCACTGCGTTACAGTTATTGGAAAAGGCAGATATCAGGGTCTGGGCAGAAATCCTGGGATTTGCTGGTGAGCAATGGAAGGAATATTTCATGAAGCATTTTGATGATCAGACGGTGGCGGCAGCTGTTTTCAAACATGTGAAGGAGAACGAGATCCTGTATACCATGAGCTACAACCCCTCCTACTGCTGGATCCTCGCACTTGCACTCGGCCCTTTCTTCACACAAAGAGACAGGGACCCACAGCAAATTCCCAAGACCATCACCCAACTGTATTCCTACTATATTTACAGCATCCTGAAAAACCACAGCCGTGAGATTGAGAACCCCCGTGATGTGTTACTCAGGGTTGGTCAGATGGCCTTCAGAGGAGTGTCCGAGAAGAGAACTGTGTTTACAGATGGAGATTTGAACAACTACAATCTGCAGCCTTCCCAGATCCTGTCTGGGTTCCTGATGGAGCTTTTGGGGAGAGAGGATTCTGCCCAGTGTGTGGTGTACACATTCCCACACCTCACCATCCAAGAGTTTGCAGCTGCAGTCGCACAATTCCTGACTATACATCCCGAGGATATCCTGAAATTCCTCACTGAAGCCCACAACACGACAGATGGGCGATTCGAGGTATTTCTCCGTTTTGTTGCTGGTCTCTCCTCCCCAATGACAGCTCGGGGTCTGGAGGAGTTTCTGGGTCCATTTCCTCATGAAACAACCTGCCGGGTGATGGACTGGGTGAAGGAGGAGGTTAAACGCCAGAGTGGGAACACATCGAGTGAAGCTGGTAAAAGGAGGCTCCTGAACACATTTCACTACCTGTTTGAGTCTCAGAATCGTGAACTGGCTCAGACCGCACTGGGATCTGTGGAAGAACTTTCATTCAGTGGAATGACACTGATCCCAGTTGACTGCGCGGTCCTATCTCATGTTGTCAGACTCTGTGATACAATAAAACGTCTCGACCTGTCGTACTGCCACATTTTGTGTGAAGGAATCCAGCAGCTGGGACCCTGGCTGCACAAGTTCCAGGTATTGAGGTAACTTAATTTTTCTCTCACTCTGAACTGTGAAATTGTTCCATTGTGTTGTTTCAATGTAAAGGGATTTGGGTAAAACTATAGTGGATATGATTGTGAAGAATTGTGACAAATGCGATCCCCCCTCCTCCTGTGAGATGTCTCTTCCCCAACTCCGTTCCTGCTGTGGAATCTCTCTTCTCCATCCTGCTTCGTCCTGTGGGATCTCTCTTTCACATCCCCCTTCCTCCTTCATGTCCCGTCTTTCCATCCTTTTCCTCAGATGGTGTCATTTCCCACCAACATTTCTCTATTCACAAATCTTCCTCACTGTGGGACTTTCTCCCCTTCAACCCTGTCCCTTCCGATCCACTCACAGGTCAGGAACACTTTCCTAACCATCGCGCAATGAGACAGAATATGAGGAGTTTACAAGGTCACACCGACAGACTAAATTACTGACATCAGTGAATCCCCTGTAACTGGTCAGTGAGGGACATTGACAGTGATGGGAACACTGATCAGTGATTTACTGAAGGGTTTAATATTTCCTGAAATAACCGAGTGAGAGAAATTCCTTCTGACCCATTCATTAATTTGCCTGTTTCTGTTTAGTCTTGGACGGAATGACCTGGGAGATTCAGGAGTGAAACTGGTGTCTGCGGCTCTTGGGAACCCGGAGTGTAAAATACAAACACTGAAGTGAGTACCAGACTGTGGGAGATTGTGTTTACAGACACTGGGTGTCTGACACTGAACATTAATGTGATCAGTAATTGTGTTACTGATAAATTCTGGAAATTTGTACAGCCCCTGTCTCTCTGTGTCCTTCACCCTCACTCTATCTCTCATTTCCAGTCTGAACCATGTCGAACTTACAGATTCTGGTGCTGAGGATCTCGCCTCCGCTCTCAGTACAAACCGATCACTGATAGAGCTGGACCTGGGATGGAACCCGCTCACAGACCAGTCTGTCCCTGCTCTCCGCCGGCTCATACTGACCCACCCGAGTCTGGAGCAGATCATGTGAGTGTCTGTGTTAATGTTCAATGTGATAAAAATTTCATCAGATCCGCGGGTTTTCTGGTACCCCAGTACTCTGTTACTGACACGGTTATATAATCTGGTTTCTTTTTCATCTTTATTTTTCCATCCGTTTCAGGCTGGCGGTGAATAATTTCAGTGGGACTGGGGAGAATGAACTGGAGTCTCTACAGGAGTCTAGACCCGGACTGAGAGTGTACCTGTAAACGTCTGAATGTGTGAATATACCCGTCCACAAGATGGAGACAATTTGGCCGATACCACCCCCCCCCCCCCCTTAACTCCCGCCCTTATCTTTCCGCACTCCAGAAGCAATTCGCAAGGGTTCAGAAATGACCCTGGATCTGCGGTGATCTGGGACACGGCCCTGAAGTGTGATTTGATAATCATCAGTTCCGTGATGCAGAGTGACAGTGAGAAACGGGACTGATTATTCAAACTGCCCCTGGTTGTCGCCGGTCAGTTAATTGTGTGTGACTGTGAGTGAGTCGGGAGCAACTCATTTATTCCCGAACGTCAGCAGCTCACAAATCGTTTAATTTACATTTGTCGATGAAATCAATAAACCACTGTAACATCCTGTCTTCGTTTCGGACGAGTTTGATTTGAGGTTTCTGCTGTCCCCCTCACCCTGGGTGCCCAGGATCTCATCTCCACCCAGCCCCCTTGCTGGGAAACTCAACCCCTCCTTACACTCCACAAAGAAAGGGAGAGGGTACAGAGAGAGAGCTGGCCTTATTTGGCGGTCCTGCATTTCTTTCTACCATGACACTGCGAGGGGAATGCTAACTACACGGATATCTTAAGGACAAAGCAGGAGTTGAAAACGTCGGTATACGGAGCGGATTCTGTACATGGGAGAATATATTCTGTTAAATTATGCCAGCATTTCCCAGAGACAAACGTGTTGGTGGTTGCGCTCATAACTCACAGAACAGCGAGTGGCAGCCTGAACAGCCAATTGTATTCCTACAGCTAATTGAACTCCACAATATTTCAAAATCTAACTGTTCCTCAGGTGGATTCAACAGCGGCTTTGTCCGTCACTAAGGTTTAAAAGTCCGCAGCACGGGCAGGAAATTCTATTATATACATTTGAAGAAATGTAATAGGGGCATTTATGCTCGCACACACACACACACAGACACACACACACACACACACACACACATACACACACACACACACAAACACACACACACACACACACACACACACACACACACACACACACACACACACACAAACACACACACACACACACACACCACAAGATGTGGGAAGATGGTTTAAGAGAAGGAGGGAACCGTGCACAGCTCTGAGCTTCATGTTATTGGAAATAAACATTATAGTGGGAAGCTGATCAAAATGAGGTAAACACTGATGTGATCCAGGGCTGATGAAGAACTACACAGCTTGTCGGTACAGCGAGTACATTTCATATCTGGTGGCACATAGTGGGACGTGTTGGGGTGGTTTTGGTGTCTGACCGACCAAAGTGGATCTGCTGAATATATATTAAAAAATCAATGACGTTAATTGAAAGTCTGCAGAAGGAAACTGGGAAGGTTCTCATGTGTCCCTGGATCACGTCCACACTGAGGGGAAACCGGTTCTACTTGCAGAGGAAACAGCCGGCGTGACTGTGAAAAGTGCCGAAAATGCTGGAAACATCGATTCCGGAATGCTTGTGGGAAGAGAGCCACAGTGAAAGTTTCAGGTTGGAAAATGGGAACAGTCGTGACCATTGACAATACAGCTGTGGAAAAGTTGTAAACAGAGCCGCTGACTGCTCACTTATTGGTCTCGTTGCACATTTTGGTAAAATTACGCAGAAGGATCTAAGTGAGCTAATGCCAATAGTATTAATGTGTTTGTGTTACATGCCGACAGCATTTGGACCCGAGACACCGGTGATGTAATTTGTTGGTTCAATAGCAGAATCAAAGGTGGGTCTTCCGTTACTGCAGATTGATCCCCTGTATAAATCATAGTTTGTTGCTGTATTCAGCCCAGAGTGTCTTGCCGAGCTGTGGAATTCAGGACAATAGCGTTCACTGCGTCACTCAAGTGGGATATACAGTAATGTGGCGGATAGAAGACATTTACTACCCTGTTATTTCAGCCGTTGGAATTCCCGGTAAGTCGCTATCACATCTGCAAGTAGCAGAAACTGAGAGTTAATTCTGATATTCGGAAGTGTTTCTCTAGCTACGTGCTTCCACAGTCACCTGCCGTGTCCCCGTATTTCTGCCGTGGGCGGAACGCGCTGACAATATTACTCCCATTGCTTTGGAAGCGGGTCTAATGGAGCCGAGATGCTGCCTTTGACTGAATTCCTCTCTCCTGATTGGATATCATGGAATAATTGTGAATCGAAATGTCTGCACAGGAGGACACGGGCTATACTACATCTGTGAGAACCAGCCGTCCTTCTGTTACGTCCGTATAAATCGTCTGTGAATTGCGCGGCTTGGTTATGGAACAGAGCGAATAGCTCATTTATTTCCGAAATGTGAGTAGAGGGAACTGCAGGTGTGGATTTAATTTCATTCCTGTGCTGTTCAGTGCCAGTGATGCTGTATTGAATGTCCATCCTTTCCTGCGCCCGAGGAAGAATTTAAGCAGCTCTCCTCTCGTCGGCTTAAGAATTCATTTTGATTTAACACTATTACAAAATTCGCGCAAGTTCTCTTCCACGCCGATAATACATGGCTTCTTATGTACTGGGGATTCTACGCTGTGAGCCAGAAAAAACCCCCACAAAATCTAATCTAATTCTATCACACGGCTGCTCCGTTACCCTGACTAGTCAGTAATTTCTCTGTTTCTTTTCTTCTATTTTGCAGTTAACCAGTTGGCGATTGCTATCTTCTCCCGAGGTAAGCGCGGTCTCTCCAAATGTCTCAGACGGAACCTGCTGGGAATGGCAGCGGCCGATCTCCTGGTCGTTATCTCTGACCATCTGCTGAAGTGGAAGGTTATGAAATACTTCTGGTCTTCCTTCCTCCATTGAACTCCCGTTTACAAGTTCGTCCCTTGCTTCCTTTGAGCAAGCACCTGAATCTCTGTCTGGCTGACAGTCGCCTTCACCAATGACAGTTTTGTGGTCATTTGTTGTGAAAAGTTGAAAAGAAAATATTGCATCGAATGAACGGTTGTTATAGTCATAGGCACGGTGAGTGTTCTGGGCTGTTTAGAATGTATCCCTTTCTACTTTACATTAGATCCGTTGATGCTAGTTAACGGAGTTTCCTATGGCTGTTTGACCAGAGCGAGCTTCGTGGGTCGCCTTCGTGTGTCGCACTCAGTTGATTCACCGTATTTTCATTCCTTGTCTCCCGTTTATTCTGATTTTATTGTTCAATGCTCTGACAGTTAGACGGATTTTTTCCGCCAATAAAATCCGGATGGTGCTCCCCGGCAGCGATAGAAAGGATGACAGGACCCGGAAATGGAGAACCGAATGAAATCCGTCGTTTTACTATTCAGTATAACCGGTAGCTTTATATTTCTGTGGTTAACACTGGTGGTTTTTTGATATCTACGTACTGATTGCAAATATCCCTCGTTACAGGGACGCGGATTCGACTTATATCGCAGTATCCACGGCGACGATGCTGCAGATCCTCAGCTCCTCACCAACACATGTATTTACTCAGAGCAAGTTCAGAGAGGAGCTGCAGAACGCGGTGAAACACCCACTGAAACTGTTAACCAAATTCCTTAAATCGTAGATCGGCTTGCTGATTTCTGCAGGTGTTTTGTCAAACACCATGTTTCCTTCGTAATTTATCCACTTGCCGATACGGTATGCAGAACCACGGGTAACAACTGAGCGCTCGGAAATACGCATGCATTTGGTGATGATATATTTCACTCGCTGCTTACCCAGTACAGGTGAAATGTGTCGTTCATCGAACGTGTAATATGTAATGGTCACCTCAGCAGTAATTCACCCCGATGAAGGGTCTATAGTCAGGTCACGCCCGTTTTATTGTAATAATGTCCATTACATCTGACAGCGATTTAATCCGGGTTGGTCCAGTTAGGAAAAATCCTCTCCATTTCTACATTCTCTCCGTTGTTTCTGATTCATTCTTTTTAGTGATGCTCACGGTGTTTTACTCTCAATATCTTTCACGTTGTCCTCGTTTACTCCTTCCCCCACGTCCACTTCTCATCAAAATTTAATCTCATTGCAGACTAGTGAGTTTCATCGTGAGGGAAGATGATCGGGCTGAAACAGAGCGTGTATATTTTTCTTTTTTTTTACTCTATCTCCATCTCCGACCTGCTCCCTCGTTGTCCCTGCATATCTCCCACGCCTTTATCTCTGTTCATATCCCAAGGCCTCGTGACAATCTGTTTCTTTCCTTCGCCATCTATACTCTGTTTCTCTCTGACCACACGTCCGGTTCCCTACAGAAAAAAATAAGTCTCATTCGGGAATATATATTTCTATTGATGATAAGTGCACGCTGAAATTTAATGAACTTCCAGAGCAACTGCAAAAAGTTATTTGTTTTGTTTCTCTCCCGAACGAACTGAGTTCTATCTGGAAGGTTTGCCGATGTTTGAAAAATAAAAGAATGATACTGGAAATCCGAATTAAAATTGCTTTTAATGATGTTGCACTACTTTCTGACGGAACATTACTCACTCTGTTGCATTTCCAGTTCCGTCTCACTGCTGTCTGTCCTGCAACCGATTAGCGGTACACAACACTGGTGATTTTCCTCGCCCGGGGCTGACAGAAGTAAGAGTTGACACGACCGATATCTTTTCGAACGCACAATAGATTTATGCACCTCGCGCCAGTTACTACTAACTCGACGCTTTGTTATAAATAATGTTTCTAGTGAAACTTAAGGATTATACTTAAGGTGCAATGTAAATACATCAGATGTTTGCATGTCAGGATAAGCTGTCGTTGGTTAACATCTTACTCCAGGTGTATTTTCAATTCCGTGTATGGCAGCGCAGAGTTGCTCTGTAAGTCTATTCCATCATACGTCAGGGAAACGGGAAATAACGTCAGTTATGTTGTCTCCTGTTGTTTGACTGCACCTGGATCCCTCTCCAAAATCAATATGCTGAAAGACTAGCCCACGACGGCAGCCGAGCTTGTCCCTTTAACCACGTGCCCATGGTAGCGTTACATCCATTATTATCGTTTTCACCTCTATTCCTCTGCAAAATTGAACCGCGCTTTGTCCTGCAGGCGAAGTGGGTTCCACGGACGGCATTTCAGAACATCCGGACATTTCCAGTCAAGGGCTTACAAATTTCAAAAATTTGTCCAATAGCCCGAACTTCACACGGGGTCTATAGCCCAATTATCGTGGTGATGCCAATATATATGTGCTGTCTTTACGACAGTTATTTAGTCTATAATATTTTCGCTTAGTAATTAATTCAATAGTATTTTCCAGTTAGAATTAGAAGTGTTTAAAGTATATTCATTGCATGTAAAATATATCGGCATGCGATGACGTCACATCCGGTTTCGCCGCGACTTGTGGGAAAATACCGGTTTGAAATTTGCGCGAGGGTGGGGGCTTACCACGAGGCTCACCTGAGCAGAAGTTGTTTTGCAGGCATGAGAAATCACAGTGAGAGCAACGCTGTAAGTTAATAGATAATCGATATGTTGAACTAAGATGTTAATGCCGATCCTGTTAGAAGTAACGACGGTAGATAATGTTTATGCTTTCGTTAGTTAAAGAGTCGCGGATAGTTTGCATGGAAGTGTATTTAAAGTAGTCAATGGAGCAGGTAAACTCTCCCTGTATACTGCACCTTAGTGTAATGTAGTTATAGTCACCTTTGCAAGTATTTACACTTGAAATGTGATATTAAGGAAGGAACAAATACTGTATCAATCTTGTATTGTTTTATCAACAGTTTTCACCATATGTTAATGTGAAGAGTGAACAGTAAATGGTTAATCTTACTGCGATCTGGTTCTTATTAACTGGTTTATCTCGACGTTAAATTCGGCGTTCGTGACACGCGAAGGAGAACGTCACAGTGAAAAAGCGGCATTATCAGGTGTTTCAAGTGCTGCAATGTCAGCTCAATCCAGCATCAAGTCGACGCCGCCCAGCGACAAGGGCAGTAAACCGACATCAAGTAAGCCCACCCAGGCGTTATCAGGTGTTCCAAGTGCTGCAATGTCAGCTCGATCCGGGATCAAGTCGATGGCGCCCAGCGACAAGGGCAGTAACCGACATCAAGTAAGTCCACCCAGGCAAGAGCCAAGGCAGAAGCCGCCAAGGTGCGACTGCGTTACGCCAGACAAAAAGCAGTTTTGAAAATGAAACTGGCCATCAGAGAAGCCGAAATCCAGAAAGAAGCCGAAAAGGCTGCCAGAGAAGCCGAAAGGGCTGCCAAAGAAGCCGAAAGGGCCGCCAGAAAGGCAGAAGCCGCCAAGGTGCGATTGCGTTACGCCAGACAAGAAGCAGTTTTGAAAATGAAACTGGCCACCAGAGAAGCCGAAATCCAGAAAGAAAGGGCCGCCAGACAAAGAGAAGAGGCTGCCAGAGAAGCCGAAATCCAGAAAGAAAGGGCCGCCAGACAAAGAGAAGAGGCTGCCAGAGAAGCCGAAATCCAGAAAGAAAGGGCCGCCAGACAAAGAGAAGAGGCCGCCAGAGAAGCCGAAACCCAGTTGGAAATGGCAAAAATATCGACAGAGTTGCAAGTGCTGCAGCTAGAAAGAGAAGAAGAAGCTGCCATGGCGGAAGCAAAGTACATAGAAGAAGCTGAAGGGTCGCGTGATCTGACCGAACTATGATCTACTTTAGAAAGGACCAGACTGGAACGCACAAGCGACTATGTACAATCTCAAATAGACAGGCAGGCTCGTCTCCCCTCTCCATACGTATTCGATAACTTCCCCAGCTACGAGGAACCTCAGAGAGTCACGATCGCATCACATCCATACGAGGAAGGAAATTTATCCTCACTGCTCCGTGATGAAGTCAAGAATGAAAGAACCGACAACGCTCCTTCACCCCAACAGGACGGCGGGGAGGGAGAGGTTCACTCCAGGACAACAATTGTCAGCTCGAACCGTACAGAAGTTTGCGGTCAAACTCAGTCAAGCCGTTCTTGTTCCGAGATCTGCCTCACTGAGGTGTACCCTAAAGAAGCACAACAAGACGTTAACAAGCGTAAAGTAACCGACGAGACGCTAGGTCAGTTAGTTTTCATTCAAACCGAGCACGGAAACAAACTTGCAGAATCAGCTCAAGATACCATTTCTTTAAAACCCAAAGACTACAAGGTCTTCAGAGATGAAGCAAATAATGGGGTTGCCCCATTGCCTTTCAGAGAACCACGCCAGCGCTCACCAGATAACAAAGAGCAGGCAGTCAAACGGTTCACGTCCTTACGGAAAACCCGGAAAGGGAAACCTGAGATGCAGCAACGCACCCGATTGGCCCACGAGGTACTGTGCACCCTAATGGCAGAGGTCACAGCCATTATAAACGCACAATCATTCCTACCTGCGTCTTCTGACCCAGAAAACCCCTTTATACTTTCGCCATCAAAGCTCCTTACGCAGAAGGCAGGAGCACCTCCTCCACCAGGAGACTTCTCAGACAAGGATTTGTACACAAAGCAATGGAGACAAGTCCAGGCTCTGGCAAATCAGTTCTGGTCTCGCTGGAGACAAAAATATCTACCTTTGTTGCAACAGAGACAAAAGTGGACAGAACCCCACAGGAATCTGGCCAACGGCCAGAATCACTGCTACATTCCCTAGCGGGGATGGACATGTCAGGAAGATCGAATTGAAGATTACCGACCAAGGCGATGTGAAAATTTACCAAAGGCCAGTTACAGAAGTTATTCTACTTCTACCCAATGACTGATTAAGAGACTAAGTTTTGTACTCTGCTCATTGTGACCTTACGAAGGTCAAGCGGGGAGTGTGCTGTCTTTACGACAGTTATTTAGTCTATAATATTGTCGCTTAGTAATTCATTCAATAGTATTTTCTAGTTAGAATTAGAAGTGTTTAAAGTATATTCATTGCATGTAAAATATATCGGCATGCGATGACGTCACATCCGGTTTCGCCGCGACTTGTGGGAAAATACCGGTTTGAAATTAGCGCGAGGGTGGGGGCTTACCACGAGGCTCACCTGAGCAGAAGTTGTTTTGCAGGCATGAGAAATCACAGTGAGAGCAACGCTGTAAGTTAATAGATAATCGATATGTTGAACTAAGATGTTAATGCCGATCCTGTTAGAAGTAACGACGGTCGATAATGTTTATGCTTTCGTTAGTTAAAGAGTCGCGGATAGTTTGCATGGAAGTGTATTTAAAGTAGTCAATGGAGCAGGTAAACTCTCCCTGTATACTGCACCTTAGTGTAATGTAGTTATAGTCACCTTTGCAAGTATTTACACTTGAAATGTGATATTAAGGAAGGAACAAATACAGTATCAATCTTGTATTGTTTTATCAACAGTTTTCACCATATGTTAATGTGAAGAGTGAACAGTAAATGGTTAATCTTACTGCGATCTGGTTCTTATTAACTGGTTTATCTCAACGTTAAATTCGGCGTTCGTGACACGCGAAGGAGAACGTTACAATATATATATTTGGATATGATGCAACAGAATCGACTTCTGAATTCGCTTCTCTTTATTTCTCCCCGTTTCCTGTTCGAATACGCAAATTAAAGTCATGTACCGTTTTGAGACCCCTCCATGTTTCGGAATCGACCCTAGAAATGGCCTCATCTTTCCTTCGATAGTTATTTGACTTGCCATTTTTCACCCTCCTGCCCCTCTGCTTCGTTTGCCTGAGCGTTATCAGGCGGGTTTGGGATGTTTGATTTTGTTGTATGGCTTCTGCTAACATTAAAACTTTGTCCAGACCTGATTCGGGCCTGAGCTCAGGCTGTCTAGGTGAGGATATAGACATTGAGACGCATCCCCTTTCTTTTGTTTGGACATCGTTTGGTCAGTCAGTCTATTTTTGTTGTTGTTGTTGTTGTTCTGGAGGTTGATATCACTTATACCTCCAGAATTTATTGAACTCAAGTCAAGTTTACTCTCGTTTAACTACACACATGCTCACCGACAAACGAGACAACGATTCGTCGACCCAGAGTGTAGGGTACAGCAGCACACGCAACAGACAAACACTCAAGAACATCCTCTGGTGAACGACGCACAAACAAACAAAGTGCATAAATCAAAACACATTACTGCATTATAAAATCATAATCCTACGTAGGATCTCCGTCTCCACTACCAGTTTCTTGTTTAAATTATTTGACTTTCTTTAACTAAAAAGACTCCAATAGGACCACCGTCCTTGTGTCCAACCACACAAACCACTAGTAAAACGAATCACATATCTAGTGCAGCATATCCACTTTTCAACCAGACCCTATCAGGAGGGAGATTAGCGGCACCAATGGAACTTCCAGGGATTTTGTTACTCGTTCAACTTTCGGGTTCTTCTTTCTCGTTTTCTTCTTTACCTTCACAGAGAAGACTCTCCCCGCATTCCTGATCAACGTCACTGTTGCTACTTCCCATCCTTCTTCAATCTTCTGACCTGGTCCTGCAAAGGAAAGACCGTCAGTCGCAAGCAGAAGCACGAAAGAAATTTCGTTCTGTTCACTTCTTGCAGTCTGATTTCTATCTATTGGTTTTGTTTACCTACCGGATAACATCTTGGGTGCGACTAGGATCCTTATTTCACACAATACTTCACGCAATACTGCTGTCTCTCCGACTTGGTTCCGCCGATCCCATCCTTGCTGCCTGGTGATGGGCCAGGTTCTGTAGGCACAAAACGGAACACCCAACGGGTGGCGAACTCGAATGTGCCTCTGAGACATAGTTACTCCATCGTTTCAATCCCGTTTTGTCGGGATCCTGCTGGACTACAGCAATTTGGCAGAGATATCTCAAAGTGAAGTGCGGTACCAGACTTTAATTGGCGAATCTTTTATATCATGCAGTGTGGAACTCTGTACAAGTAAAAGGCTTGCCTGTAGATCCATTAGCAGGGAAGCGTGCGAAACCGTAGAACAATTGAATTAGGTCATAATGTTGTTTTCTTGATTTGTGGGTCATCCGTTTATACCCATCTGACTTGTGCAGCCGGGTTATCGTTCCAAGGAGTATTGGTGAGAAGATGCTATTCTCAAGTGGAAAACGCAGAGGTCTGCAATTTAACAAAACTGAAGCAACATACAGCATTGGAAACGTTATATTCGGAAATATCGTCCACAAGGAGCGAGGTTGGAGATTAGAGAGAGACAGGAAGGTGGCGAAGAAGGTTATGAGGGAGGGAGAACGCCGATGCGGTTTGGCAGGAGTCAGGTCAGGGGAAGGAGTCACCGAGGCAGGTTGGATGATTTGGCAGCACTTTCCAATGGTGCCACTGCAGTCCCAGAATGCTGTGCGTGACGGAAATCCCTCCAGACCCTCACGGTACATTTTTCACGGTTTTGACTCACTCTTCCCTACACATCCTCATCGAAGATTTACCACGTCCGCGCAGTCTTTCTGTCCCACGTCTCTCTGCCCAAGCCTGGTCTCTTTCCCTACCCCATCCGTCTCGGTCTCCCCCAGCTTCCGATCTTTTCAGTCATTCGAAATCTCTCTCAACACCCTGCCTCTATCTCTATACTGTCCCTCTCCTGCCACTATTATCCACTGTCCCTCCAGTCAATCTCTCTCCACATTGCTCTCTTGTACCTCACTCCATGGTTCTTTCTATCTCCATTCTTTCTAACCCCAAATCTCCCTCTCCCCACACTCGCTTTCTACCGTTTCCTTCTCTCCGTCTCCCTCTTCCCCTCTATCACTCTCTCTACCTATCTCTATCTCTCCCCCTTTCATCTTTCACCCCAATCTCGCCTTCCCACACATTCTTTCTTCTACCCCAGTCACGCTCAGGTTCTATATCTGTAATTAATTTAGATCACGTTTTAGAGATTTGTTGTCACTTTGACATTTTTCGGTTTATCATGTTAAGAATAAAATCCAAATTAAATCCACTGTGGTACAAAGCTGCACAACAAAACGAAAACATTCAAGGAGGCGAATTCTTTTCATGGGCACTGCATGGGTATTTGAAAGGAATGTTTAATTCTTAAAATTGTTTATTCGTTGACACGGTGGCGGAAAAAAAGAGATGTGGATCTGGTTAGATAAGTATGCTGCTGCGAACCAGAAATGGATTCGTTCTGGATTGGAAAGCTCTGGAGCGAGCCTGGGCTCAGCTCTTTGGAGGATGAGAGCTGAGTTGATCGACTTATGCGCGATTGTAAAAGGCATAGACAGACTCAAACGCCTGTGTCTTTTTCCCAGTATGGAAATAACAAAAAGGAGTGGGAAAATACGGCGGGAGGTTGGTTATAGGTTTTCTATACAAGGAAAAGGAGGTGCAAAGAAAGCGCTGCCAAACATCATGATAGAGGCTGATATATTGTGGCGATAAAACAGACATTGGCACATACAGGCTCTCAGTTTGATATATAATTTCCGTACTTCTGCTTTTCACAGTGAACGCGCCGACGGTTGTCATACTATCACGGGGAAAGTGCGGACGCTCTAAAACAGTCACCCGCTATCTGCTGGCCATGTCAGCGGCTGACCTAGCGGTCGTTTTCCTGGACGTTATATTGATAAAAATTCCGAAGGCTTTTCCGGATGACTTCCCCTTCCTGTTTTTATGTCCGCGTGTGTAGAACCCACGTCTTTTTAATGCAGGCCGCCACAGATTGCTCTGTTTGGTTCACCGTCGCCTTCACCTTTGATCGATTTGAGGCCTTTTGCTTCCAGGATCTACTCCCTAAGTATTGTACCGGGAGAACGGCGGATGTGATTCTGACCTTTGCGCCTTCACTGAGTTGCTTAAAGTTCTTCATGGTCCAATATATATATATATATATATATATATATATATATATATATATATATATATATATATATATATATATATATATATGTATATCTTCCCTTTAACATGCCTTTGCATGCAGAGTTGAGAATTACTTCTGTCACTATTTTGGACATTAATGTGTGTTCTTCGTTCTGTCTTTTCAACTGTGACCCCATTCCTTGTTGTTGTCCTGCTCAATGCTTTCACCATCACGAACCATTTAGTGGTCAGTAGAGCCCACAGCAGACTCCGGGCTCCAAATAGTAGTCAAAATTACAGCGACCCCGAAAACCTCAGAAAATCCTTGGTTTTACTGCTGGGCGTCTCGGCAGATTTCATCCTGTATGGGAATGGTAAGGGGTGATGGCTGTCTGGAACAGGATGGTTCCTGCAGTGGACGTCCCACGTTGTTTGCATATACCTTCATTTTTCAAGGAACTGCGCTGCATGCTGCAACATCTGAGCTCTTCACCTCGTCAGTCAGACAGAGCTCAGTGAACAGCTGAAGGAGATGCTACATTCTCTATACTTTGAAAAGGATTCGACACTGATGGTCTATGAAACCAGCGTCCTTCGCTTCTGTTTTCAGGAAGGCAGTCGAAATGTTGTCCATTGATCATCGGTGTTGCTCGAAGTTCGCCCTGGATGGACGGACACAACTGTAGTTACAACCCTTCATGTCCCTCACCCTTCCCTGAGGATCCTTACCAACCTCATCCATTGCCTCTACAGCTTTGTTCAGTTCGTTAAGGAGGATTACACACTCGGTAACCTCTCGGATACACCACATAGAGTAGACTACAACCACAGACATAATCCCAAATGTTAGCCCCAGAAAAGTACCAGACAACAAAGCAAGTATGGAAGACTCTGAATAACAAACAATGCTGCTGTTCAAACACATTGAAAGTTTCAATGTTATAACGCACCACAACCTAATAAACATACTAATAACATACAACCCGTCAATGGGATAGTCACAAATCGGAGCAATGAAACTGACAAATAAATTTGTAGACTAAAGAATCTTGAGTTTTTAACTCAACTTCATTATTGAAAGACAGTGAGGCATCAATGGCTCAAAAACATGGAAATAACACATTTGACTCGCACTCACAACAGAAGTACTAAAAGCGACACAAACCAACTGCCAGAGGAACTCCACAGGTCGGGCGGCATCCATGGAAGTGAATAAACAGCCAAAGTGCCGGGCCGAGACCTTTCTCCAGGACCGGAAACGAAGTGGTGAGACGCCAGAATAAAAAGGTAACGGAGGAGGAGAAGGGAAGCTGGACGGTGATAGGTCAAGCCTGGTGGACGGGAAAACTAAAGGGATGTAGAGGAAGGAACCGGACTGGACTGGGGAATGGACCATAGGAGAAAGGGAAGCTGGAGAGAAACGATGCGGAAGAGATAGGCAGGTGAGAAGAGGTAAAAGGCCAGTTTGAGGAATAGAATAAAAAGTGGAAGGGTGATCATTCTTTCCACGGGAAGGAGAATCGATATTCATGCCATCAGGATTGAGGCTACCCAGACAACATAGACTGGAAGTTGTTGCTGCTCCATCCTGGGGATTGTCTCATCGTGGAAGAAGAGAAAGCTGCGGAACAGGAATAGGAATCGGAATCGGAGGTTTTGCCTGGAGGAAGATCTGTTTTTGGTCGCTGGAGCTGAGCTGCTCGACGAAAAGGTCCCCGATGAATGATGGGTCTCGCCAATGTAGAGAAGGCTGCCTCGGGAACACTGGACACACAGACTACCCCAGTGGATTCATAGGTAGATTGTTGCCTCACCTGGAAGGGCTGTTTGGAGACAAAGACTGGTGCTGAGGTAGGACGTGGATGGGCAGCTGTAGCGCTGTGGCCTCTTGCTGGGATAAACACCGGGAGGGAGATGAATAGTGAGGTTTGGAATGAAAACGGAATAATGGAGGAAGTGATCCCTGTGGGAAGTGGAGAGCGGTTGTGTGGCGGTGATGGGGAGGTAAAGATAATTTTTTTTCTGCGATCTCTTTGGAAATGGCTGAATTTACAAATTATGATTTTTGGGTGCGGAACGTCATGGCGTGGTAGATAAGAGCAACTCCATCACTGTTAAGGTGGTGGAAGACCTGGTGAGCGCCTACAGGCTGATCCCACTTTTAAAGCGATGCTACCAACAAAGATACCAACTCATTTCGCCGCTTCCCGCAGGGATCACTCCCTCCATAATCTCGTTTCTTTCAGCCCTCCACCCCTAACACTCTCACGGCGCTTATCCCTGCAAGCCCCCCAAGTGCTACACCCACACATTCATCTCCTCTCCAACCATTAGTCCAGGCCCAAACGCGTTCCCTCCAGGTAAGCAACATTTCACCTGTGGATCTGCTGTGGTCATCTGTTGTGTCTGGTGCCCTTGGTGCGGCCTTCTCTACATTGGTGAGACCAGTGATAAACGGAACCATCGCGGCAGCGTGAAAAGCGGCTCTTCCCAGCGTCCCAACATTTTAATTCTGAGTCCCATTTCCAATCCGACATTTTCAGTCCATTGCTTCCTCTTGTGCCGTGCTGAGGCTTGCCTCAAGACGGGGCTGCGACAACATGTTTTCCGTCTAGGTAGTCTCCAACCTGGTGTTATGAATGATCAAAAAATATCCCTCCCTCTCCCATCTTCTTCTGTTCACCTCGCTGGGTTCATGCCTATTTTCACCTGCCTATCACTTCCTAACTGCTTCTGTTTTTCCTGTACTCCACTGTCCGCTCTGATCAGATTCCTTCCGCTCCAGCCCTTCGCCTTTCACCTGGTTTCCTCTATCACCTTTCCACTCCTTACGCCATTTTTTTTCTGGCGTCTCCCTCGTTAATCTCCAGACCTGAAAAAGGTCTCAACGGATACGTCAACCGTTTATCCATTTCCATTAATGCTGCCCGCCCTGCTGACTTCCTCCAGCGTGTTCTCTCTCTCTCTCTCTCTCTCTCTCTCTCTCTCTCTCTCTCTCTCTCTCTCTCTCTCTCTCTCTCTCTCTCTCTCTCTCTCTCTCTCCCACTGCCCCTCCCCCTCCCTCTCCCTCTCCCTCTCCCTCACCCTCACTCATATTTGGTTTCCAGCATCTGCTGAATTAGTTGTTTCAAAATTTGAAATGGATGGAGACGCACGAATAAATTAATCATTCAGAAATATTTCTCACCCTTCGTGTTTTCAGAGATTCCCTTGTCAGACAAAATGTGAAAGGAAGCAAATCAACTCTAATCAGAATTTCTAATTCACCCCAAAAATAAACACAAACAAGTATCACGTCTGATTTTCTGCTCCTAATAAGGGTGGATTTTATACGAACGAGAAAAACACTGTAATAACCAATCACTTCACAACGGTGATGCACCTCAAAATAACGCAGAAGCTGTGACACTTTACCAATTCAGACCATTTCAGCTTCAGGAATGTTAATAAAATATCAGCAAATGTATAGAAAGTTATAATCACTGTCTCAAAGAGCAGGAGCAACAGCTCCGAATGCAAACAGATGGAGACAAGATCAAAGGCCTACAGCACCACAGGCTGATAAAATGTCTGCGATTATAAAATATTTTAGTCGGGCTTTGACCAGGACAGTAATAAAACCTCCCCGAACCAGTGTTATGTGTTTGTGTTGTTTGTGTTATGTTGAATTGCCAACACATTTGAATCTTTCTCATTCATTCCCGTGCTGAGAACTTGGATCAGATTCCCACATGGTGGATGGTTCTCTTCCTGCCACTGTCGAGAGTAGCGCTGCACTCAATGTGGATAGCCCATTTAGAAAGCAAATCATTTCTGGAGTGATATCTGGAATACGAGGGAGTGTTTTCCACAATTAGAAATTGCAGCCAATTTTCCAGATGGAGTGTAGGGAAATATTTTGCAACAATAACAGTGAATGATGAGCAAATCAGCATGAGTTTCGCGTGTAGAGGTTATCATTCGAGGGAAGGATTGATACTAACTCTCTCCACTTCTGATCTCTCTGTAAGGATTGGTATGTGTTTCTTCGTCTTACCCTTCCTCAAGTTCACAATCAGCTCTTGCGTCTTACTGATGTTGAGTGCTAGGTTTTGACTGTGACACCACTCCACTAGTTGGCATATCTCACTCCTGTACGCCCTTGCATCACCACCTGAGATTCTACCAACAATGCTTGTATCGTCAGAAAATTTGTAGATGTTGTTTGAGCTGTGCCAAGCCACACAGTCATGTGCATACGGAGAATAGTGCAGTGGGCGAAACGCACACCCCTGAGGAGTGGCAGTGTTGATCGTCAGCGAGGAGATATTCTCACCAATCCACAGATTATGGTCTTCCAGTTAGGAAGAGGGCACAGCATCAGGATAGGGGGAAGTCCATTCAAAACAGTGATGCAGAGAAATTTCTTTAGCCAGAGGGTGGTAAATCGGTGGAATTTGTTGCCTCATGTAGCTGCAGAAACAACGTTATTGGTTATATTTAAGGCAGAGATTGTTAGATCCTTGACTTGACATGGCATCAATGATTACGGGGAGATGGCTGGGAACTGGGGTTGAGGAGAAGACAAAAAAAGATCAGACATAATTGAATGGCCGAGCAGACTCGATCAGACAGAGGACCTAATTCTGCTGTTATTCTTTTTGGCCATTATGATATTAGATGTAATTATGATATGAAGTACAGAGCAGCAAACATAAATGAGAGGGCATCTCAGAAAAATGAATTATCACTCTGGGGAAAAACGCTAACCAGTGTAATCAGTATGTCCCTCCTGGAAGCCATCCCAGTGATCTGAGCAGACAAGGTGTTGACAAAGAAACATCGAGTGCCCGACTCAGAGTTAGGGACAACTACCCAGAATCAGAGGGAATTACAGGAAAAACTGGTTGACATTAAAAAAAAATCAACAATACATAAAATACAACCAGGGTAGTAAGTGCAGAAAATGCCAAGAGAAACCAGACACAATCCAAGACACTCCAGGATCCTGCAGCAGTTTAACTCAATCTTAGCAAATAACATTCAACAAAATCTTGCTTTAAGAGTCTCCATCACTTCATAAAGACACCATAAATTCAAGCCTGATCCAGTTAGAGTCAAAATTTTACAAATTATACGATAATCAAAACATTATTTCAGATAGGGCAATCCATAATAACCACCTGGATAAAATATTACAGGATAAACAAGCAGGAATAGCTCCTTCAGTCGATAAAACTATTCCCAACATACACGTTCCTGAACCAGTGGAGCACCTTACCACAGGTATTGCTTGTGTCATCAGTCAGACAAACAAAAGATTTTCTCTGTCAATTAGCTTCCAAATGTTTCCACTCTGTTGCAGCCACGTCCCACTGCTGATTCCCTTCTCCTCGTCATATGTTCTTACCCCGACCATTGTCCAGAGCCCAAAACTCTTCCCTGTGCAGACCTGCCTCTGGTTTCTAACTCTGCTACGTTGCACATCCAACTGATGGTTTCCCATTCTGCTTTCAGTCTTTAGAGGACACTGGTGTTTTCTAAGAACCTTTTAGGAGCAGGAAAATGACCCATAATGTGAAAATCAGCCATGAATAAGGAAATTAACTACCAATGCCATTCTCCATCAGCCCAGAGATTTGAAGGGTGAAGAAGATCTCAGACAGAACTGCAGTCAGCTCGACTTCTTCAGTCTGCAGGAAATTCAAGGGAAACGTCTTCACCTACAGAGAGGTGACTGTTTGGAACTCATCACCACAGAGAGATCGAGAGGGGAACAGGGGAAGATTCAAAGGACCGTCATGGAACTGAATCATTGGCAGGATCAGCTGGCCTGAGTTAACTCTCTACTGTACATTAGGTATGTTATAAATTCACTAAGTACTGATGACAAAGTTCAAAACAGAACTGGTTTATTTGTCTCAGATCCAGAATATTAAACTCCAGTCCCATTAAAGGTGAATGTGGAGCAGAAGAAACTCCTCCCATGCCCAGTGACCAAAGTGCAGTACTGGGTGTGGTGAGCAGCAGCAATAATTGCAGAGTTCAGCACTGACAGTCACTCTCAAAATTGCATTCAGCAATGGTGATGGACAAATATCCAGCATGCAGTTTATTGAAAGTTTCTCCCAGTGTGAAACCGGTAGTGTGTCACAAGGTTAGATAACTGAGTGAAACCCTTCCCAAATTTACTACAGGTGAACGGCCTCTCGCCAGTGTGAACACTCTGGTGACTCTGTAGTGGGATGATTGAGTGAATCTCTTCCCACAGTCTGAGCAGGTGAATGGCTTCTCCCCGGTGTGAACTCGCTGGTGTCTCTGTAGGTGGCATGACTGAGTGAATGTCTTCCCACAGTCTGAGCAGGTGAACGGCGTCTCCCTAGTGTGAACTCGTTTGTGAATTTGTGGGTCGGATGACCGACTGAATGTCTTCCCACAGACTGAGCAGGTGAACGGCCTCTCCCCAGTGTGAACTGATTGGTGTCTCCGTAGGTCAGATAATAACATGAAACCTTTCCCACAGACTGGGCAAGTGATCGGCTTCTCCCCAGTGTGAAATCGCTGGTGTCTATTAAGGTCAGGTGGTCCATGGAATCCCTTCCTACAGTCTGAGCAGGTGAACGGTCTCTCCCCCATATGAACTCGGTGATGTACCTGGAGATCAAATGACTGAGTAAATCTCTTCCCACAGTCTGAGCAGGTGAATGGTCTCTCCCCTCTGTGAACTCGCTGATGTATCTTCAGTTTAGATGAGAAAGTGAATCCCTTCCCACAGACTGAGCAGGTGAATGGGTTCTCTCCAGTGTGAACTCGCTGGTGTCTCTGTAGGTGGGATGACCGAGTGAATGTCTTCTCACAGTCTGAGCAGGTGAACGGTGTCTCCCCAGTGTGAACTCATTTGTGACTTTGTAGGTCGGATGACTGACTGAATGTCTTCCCACAGTCTGAGCAGGTGAAGGGCCTCTCCCCAGTGTGAACTGATTGGTGTCTCCGTAGGTCAGATAATAAAGTGAAACCTTTCCCACAGACTGGGCAAGTGATCGGCTTCTCCCCAGTGTGAAATCGCTGGTGTCTATTAAGGTCAGGTGGTCCATGGAATCCCTTCCCACAATCAGAACAGGTGAACGGTCTCTCCCCCGTATGAACACGGTGATGTGCCTGGAGATCAAATGACCGAGTAAATTTCTTCCCACAGTCTGAGCAGGTGAACGGTCTCTCCCCTGTGTGAACTCGCAGGTGTACCAATAGTCCAGATGACTGAGTGAATCCCTTCCCACAGTCTGAGCAGGTGAATGGCCTCTCCACAGTGTGAACTCGCTGATGTATCTTCAGTTTAGATGAGAAAGTGAATCCCTTCCCACAGTCTGAGCAAGTGAACGGCCGCTCCCCGGTGTGAATTTGCTGATGAGCCATTAGGTCAGATGATCGAGTGAATCCTTCCCCACAAATTCAGCAAATGTCCAGCCTCTGCCCAGTGTGAAATGACTGCAAGTCCACAAGTGGGAAGATCGACTGAATCCCTTCTCACACACAGAACAGGTGAATGGCCTTGTCCCAGTGTGAACTTGCTGATGTACCTTCAATTGAGATGACCAACTGAATCCATTCCCACTGTCTGAGCAGGAGAACATCCTCTCCCCTTTTTTAAATTGGCATGCATGCCAGTCGGTCAGATGACCGAGTGAATCACTGCCCATAATCTGAGCAGCAAGGCTGGTTGAATCAATCCCTTGCTCCACTTCTTAAATATCTGGACAGAGACAGCAAAACTGGTGAGTTGTGTTTGAGATCCCCGTAGACAAATCCCTTCAAATTTCTAACCTGTAAAAAGATTTACAAAAACCATCAATGGATGAAAGACAACATTACATATGAGATCACTTCAGTAGCTCACATGTGATCTGTTACTGTGAGGTTCAACCCAAGTTGGAGAGAGAAATCGCCTTTTGACTGGACACAGTGCTGGTATCTGGAATTACCATCAAATTCCCTGATGCTCTTCCTCTCTCTGAGAATGGGGCATTTCAGCCATCTCCAATCTGTGACCTGGCTCAGTTGACTCTCTCCACTGGTATTATTCCCTGTTCCCACTGAGCTGCATGGGTGCCTGGCCCCACAGTAACTGAAATACTCTCACACAAATAGCCTTTGTTGACGTACAGCTGGGATTTTCTTTTATGTACTGTTAATTTAAAGTGCCACAGTTTTAACACCATGTAAATATCTCCTACTCAGATGTATGGTTGGTCTGCACATCTGTTAAAAGGAATTTGAGTGAATGTTATTATTATTTAAGGTTCTTGTCATAGACATGGAAAAGTACAACACAGAAACAGGCCCTTTGGCCCATCTAGTTTCTGTTGAACTATTTAAACTGTCTATCCCCGTACACCTACCATCCAGGTACCTACACAAACCTCTTAGAAATTGAAAATGAGCTCGCATGCAACTGTTGGGCTGTCTGTTCATTCCTCACCTGGATGACAGTCTGCATGAAGAAGTTTCCCCTCATGTCCCCATTAATGTTTCACCTTTCACCCTTAACCCATGGCCTCTGGCTTTAGTCCCACCCCATCTCAGTGGAAAAAGCCAGCTTGAATTTACCCTGTATTTAACCCTCATAATTGTGGTATACCTCCATCAAATCTCCCCTTAATCTTCTACATTCCAAGGAATAAAGTACTGACCTGTTCTGTCTCTCCTTGTAACCCAAGTGCTCCAGACCTGCCAACATCCTTGTGAATTTTCTCTGAATTCTCGGAACCTCTTTTACATCTTTCATGTAGGCAGGTGACCAAAACCGCACACAATACTCCAAACTAGGCCTCACCAATATCTTGTACAAAGTCAACATAACGTCCATCTCCTGTACTCAGTACTTCGGTTTATGAAGGCCAATGTGACGAAATCTTTCATTCCGTCCCTATCGAACTGTGACACCACTTTCAGTGAGATGTAGACCTGTATTCCCAAATTCCTTTCTTCTACAACACTCCTCAGTGCCTGACCAGTTACTGTGTAAGACCCACCCTGGTAGGTCCTACCAAAGTGCAACAACTCACACTTGTCTGCATTAAATTCCATTTTCCATTTCTCAAACCATCTTTCCACCTGGTCCATTTGCACTGCCAGCCATGATAGTCTTCCTCGCAGTCCGCTGAATCCCCAGTCTTGGCTTCAACCACCAATTTGCTGATCCATTTAAACACACTATCATCCAGATTACTGATATAGATGACAAACAACAACAGATCCATAACTGATCCCTCTGGCACACCATTAGTCACAGCCTCCAGTCAGAGAGGCAACCATCAGCTACCACATTCTGGCTTCTCCCAAGGACAGGGTCTCATCCAATTTAATATCTCATCTTGAATGCTGCATGTCTGAAACTTCTTGACCAACCTCCAATGTGAGACTTTGTCAAGTGCCTTGCTAAAGTCCATGCAGACAACATCTAGTGCCTTGCCTTCATCCACTTTCCTGATAACTTCCTCAAGAAACTCTATTATTGGATAGGGATGACCTACCATGCACAAACACATGCTCTCTATCCTTCATAAGTCCACATCTATCCAAATACTTATCTATCCGGTTCCTGCACATACGTTAGAATAACTTTCCCCTTACTGATGTCAAGCTCACCAAGATACAATTTCCTAGTTTATTTTCAGAGCCTTTCTTGAACAGTGGTACAATATTGGCCGTCCTACAATTCTCCACTGCCTCACCGGATACTAAGGACGATAATTGTTTGGGCCCCAACAATTTCTGCACTTATCTTCCGCAGATTCCTGGGGAACAACTTGTCAGGCCCTGGGGATTTAGCCATGGTAATTTGCCTTAAGACAGCAAACACCTCCACCTCTGTAATCTGTACAGGGTCCATGAAGTTGATGTTGATTTGCCTCACTTCTACAGACTCTGTGTCCATCTCCTGAGTAAATACAAATGCAGAAAAAATCTCCCCCATTTATTTTGTCTACTCATATGGATTACCATTCTGATCCTGCAGAGGATTAATATTTTTTCCTTGCAATCTTTTTGCTCTTAACATACCTACAGAATCCCTGAGGATTCTCCTTCACCTTGTCTGATGGGGCAACCTCATGCCTTCTTTTATTTCTTTCACAAGTGTTCACTTGAATTTCCTGTACTTCATAAGTACCCCATTTGTTCCTATCCGCCTGTACCTGGTATGCACCTCCTTTTTATTGATCTGGGAGATGGAAGCCAAAGGGGTGATAGAGCTGCGTGGTGGGAGTTGGGGCATGGGGGGTAAACTAAAATTGCAGGGGGAATAACAGAACAGATAGTGGTGGGGTAGTGCAGACAGGTGTTGTTCAGACCTCAGACAAGGTCAGGAATGAAAAACGTTGAGCATGATGCAGTGAATATGCTCAGCCCTGTATATTTCAATACAAGGAACACCGTAGGAAAGGTGGATGTGTTCAGGACATGGATCAACAGCTGGAATTATGAGACTAGGATCTGGCAACTGTGGACTGGGACAGGCTGCTTTATGGCAAAGGTGTGCTTGGTAATTGAGAGGCCTTCAAAGTGAAATTTTGAAAGTACAAAGCGGGTATGTGCTTCTTAGAATAAAAGGTACAGATAGAAACTGTAGGGAACCTTGGATTTCAAGAAATATTGAGACCCTGGTGAAGCACAAAATGGAGTTATATAACAGGGATAGGAAGGTAGGTTCTTATGGAGTATAAGCAATGCAAGAGAACAAATAAGATATAAATCAGGATGGCTAAAAGAAGGAATGAGTTTGCTGTTGCAAAAAAGATGAAGGATAATTCTCAGGGATTCCAGAGACAGATTAAGAGCAAAAGGATTGCAAGGAACAAAGTTGATCCTCTGGAAGACCGGAATGGCAATCCACGTGTGGAACCAAAGCAGATGGGGAGATGTTAAATATTTTTTCATCCCTATTTACTCAGGAGATGGACACAGGGTCTATGGGAGTGTGGAAAAGGACATGACGTGGTGCTCCCTTGGACCCTACAGGAGGCAAGTGCAGAAGTTGTCGGGCCCCTAGCAGAGATAACCAAATCATCCTTAGTGAACGGGGGTGGGCGGTTATCAGAGGATTGTAGGATAGCCAAAGTTATTTCACTGTTCAACATAAAACATTGAAATCCCCTGCATTTTCCAGGCCATTCAGCCCACAATGTTGTGCCAACCATGCAACTTACTCTAGAAACTGCCGAGAGTTTCCCTAGCACATAGTCCTCTATTTTCTAAGCCCCATGTACCTGTCTAAGAGGCTGATAAAAGACCCTATTGTATCTGCCTCAACCACCGTTGCTGGCAGTGCATTCCACCCACCCACCACTCTCTATGCAAAAACTTACCCCTGACTTTCCCTCTGTATCTATTTCCAAGCACCTTAAAATTATGCCCCCTCCTGTTAGCCATTTCAGCCCTGGGAAAAGCCTCTGACTATCCACACAAATAATGCCCCTCATCATCTTATGTACCTAAACAAGGCACTAAGCATAAACAAGGAAACTATACATTGTTTTTAGGATTTGTTGGAAGTACGCAAAATTATGAGGGTACAGATAGGGTCACTGCAAGGAGGTTTTTTCCACTGATGTTGGGTGGGATGACAACCAGAGGTCAAGTGGGTGTTACTAAGTACTGACCATGCAGGCTGCCCAAACATTTGCTTCTGGCCCTTTTCCTTCTTTGATAGTTTGAAATTGTAAAAGATGGAAATTAAAAAAAACATCCTTGCTTAAACCATTAAAGAAATTTCTCATCTTTAACTTTATGCCTTTTGGAATTCAGGTCATCTTTTACTCGTTTAGCCATTCACAGTAAAAGAAATTTTGACCAGGGGTGCTCAAACTTCTGCATGCCAGTGTATATATCCTGTTCCTTCCAAATTACTTCCGGAAATTCCAGCCATTGCTGCTCTGTTTTCATCCTTGCCTGTGTTCTTCTCAAATCAATTTTTACCATATATTCTCTCAAGTCTCTCTAACTCTCTTTATTCCACATCTACTCCTCTGATGTCAGGCTGAATTTGATCACATTAAGATCACTTGCCCCTTAGTGTTCTTTGAACGTAAGTGACGTAATAATTTCTGGATCATGACAACACCCAATCCAGAATAACTTATCCCCAAATGGGCTCAACCACGAGCTGTTCTAAAAAAGCATCCTATAGGCATTCTGAGAGTTCCTCCTCTTGAGACCAACACCAACCTAATTTTCCTTATCACTTGCATGACAGCCCCTGTTGTAACATTGCCCTTTTGGCACACATTTTCTATCTCCCATTGTAACTTGTGGACCACATCCTTACTACTGTTTGGAGGTCTCTATACAATTCCCATCAGGGATCTTTTTTTTACGTTTCCAGTTCCTTTATTCTACCCACAGATTCTACACCTTCCAACCCTATGCCAATATTAAATTTTACCAACACAGCCACACAACCCCACTACCAGCTTGTTCTTTCAAGAAACATAATTAACTGTGAAACAAGACGACCTGCAGATGCTAGAAATCTAGAGAACTACATACAAAGTGTTGGAGGAACTCAGCATGTCAGGCAACATCTATGGATGGGAATCAACATTTTGGGCCAAGACAGTTTATCGAGACTCTTGATACCCACGTATCTGGAATATTAACAAGCAAGTAGTGTGAAATAGAGAAAGCCTTTGACAGAATTTAGTTCAAGACTAAAAAATCTTGGCAAACAGAGCTCAATAGTTAACAAATACAACAAAGGTAATAAACACTTTCATCAATACCCACACTGACATTTGTTAATAAAAACATCTTGGCCCAATTTCAATCAGTAGAGTTTACAAAGATAAATAAGAACTTTAGAAAAGTCTATTCACACTCAGACACCAGTGAATCTGCAGATGCTGGAAATAACTAAAGGAAAAAATGCTGGCAGAACTCAGCAGGCCAGACAGCATCTATGGGAGGAGGTAGTGACAATGATTCAGGCTGAACCCCTTCATCAGGAGTGACACATTTATGTTAACACTACCTTGGACACAAGGAGGAAGAAGAAAAGCACGCTTGAAAAAAATCAGACAACAGTCAGATAAAACTTCTAAGTATATGCTTTCATCAAAAATGAACAGGATTTAGCACTCCATGTGTGTATATGCAATCATGATAAGAAATACAGACCAGAAAACTTCAATGAGAGGCTAAATCAGAAAAATAAATCATCACTCTGGAAGAAAACATTAAACAGTGGAATGAGTATGACCCTCCATGGGAGACATCTCAACGATCTGAGCAGATGAGATGGTGACAAGGAAGCACCATGCACCTGACTGAGAGTTGGAGACCTCTTCACAGAAACCAAAGGGTTTCTTGCAGAAATACAGGGCAAGGTGGTTAACAAAAGGAAAAAAAAAAACAAAAAATACATGACAAACAAACGAGGCAGTAAGTGCAGAAAATGCCAAGAGAAACCAGACACAATCCAACACATTCCAGGATCCCGCAGCAGTTTAACTCAATCTGATTACCTACAAAGGTACAATCAAGTGGCAAATATCATTCATCAAAACCTTGCTTTAAAATACAAACTCATCAATGCCCACCATAACTTTATAAAGACACAATGAATTCAATCCTGACCCAGTTTTAGAGTCAAGATCTTACAAATGTTTGTACAAATTATATGATAATCAATACATTATTTCAGAGAGGATAATACATGATAACTATCTGGATATAATATTACTGGATAAACAAGCAGGAACAAGTCACTCAATGGATAAAACCATTCCCAAAACACATGTACCTCAACCAGTGGAGAACCTCACCAGGCATTGTTTGTGTCATCAGTCAATCGACTGATTGTCTCTGTCAATCAGCTTCCAAATGTTGCTACTTTGACATTTGTTGCCACACCCCACTGCTGATTCCCTTCTCATCATCATAAGTTCTTATCCCGACCATCGTCCAGAGCCCCAAATTCTGCCCTGTGCAGACCCACCTCTGGTATCTGACCCTGCTCAGTTAAACATCCAACTGATGGTTTCCCATTCTGTTTTCGGCCTTTAGGGGACAGTGATGTTCTCTAAAAACACTTTAGCAGCAGGGAAAATGACCCATAATGTGGAAATTAGTCGTGATTATGGAGATTAACAACTGATGTCATTCTTCCTCAGCCCAGAGATTTGAGGGGTGAAGAACATCTCAGACAGAACTGTAATCAGCTCGACTTCTTCAGTCTGCAGAAAATTCAAGGGAAACGTTTTCACCCACAGATGATGACTGTTTGGAACCCATCACCAGAGGGAGAGTGAGAGATGAGCAACAGGGGAGCGGGATTTAAATAGACTGTCATGGAAATGAATAACTGGCAGGGTCCAGTTGGCCTGAGTTGACTCTCTACTGTACACTAGGCGTGTTATAAGTGCACTAAGTACCAGAGACAGAGTTTAAAATAGAACTGATTTATTTGTCTCAGATCCAGTTCCATTAAAGGTGACTAGGCAACAGAAGAAACTCCTCCCATGCCCGGTGACCAGGGTGCAGAACTGTGTGTGGTGAATAGCAGCAATAATTGCAGAGTTCAGCACCGACAGTCACTCTCGAAATTGCATTCTGCAACAGTGATGGACAAATATCCAGCATGCAGCTTATTGAAACTTTCTCCCCAGTGTGAACCCACTAGTGTGTCACAAGGTTAGATTACTGAGTGAATCCCTTCTCACATTCACAGCAGGTAAACTGCCTCTCCCCAGTGTGAACCCAATGATACACATTTGATGGAGATGGCTGAGAAAACACTTCCCAATGTCTCAGCAGGTGATCGGCCTTTACCCGAAGAGAACTTGCTGGTGTCTTTGTAGATTGGATGACTGAGTGAATCCCTTCCCACGTTCTGAGCAGGTGAACGGTCTCTACCCACTGTGAACTCGCTGGTGTGCCAGCAGAAGAGATGACTGAGTGAATCCCTTCCCACATTCACAGCAGATGAACGGCGTCTCCCCAGTGTGAACTCGCTGATGTGCTAATAGTGAGGATGACCGAGTGAATCCCTTCCCACATTCACAGCAGGTGAACGGCTTCACCCCAGTGTGAACTCGCTAGTGTCTATGAAGGTTGGATGATTGATGGAACCCCTTCCCACATTCACAGCAGGTGAATGGTCTCTCCCCAGTGTGAACTCGCTGGTGTATCTGTAGATCAGATAACCGAGCGAATCCCTTCCCACATTCACAGCAGGTGAACGGCTTCTCCCCAGTGTGAACCCAGTACTGTGTCACAAGGTTAGATTACTGAGTGAATCCCTTCTCACATTCACAGCAGGTAAACTGCCTCTCCCCTGTGTGAACCCAATGATGCACATTTGATGGAGATGGCTGAGAAAACACTTCCCAATGTCTCAGCAGGTGATCGGCCTTTACCCGAAGTGAACTTGCTGGTGTCTTTGTAGATTGGATGACTGAGTGAATCCCTTCCCACGTTCTGAGCAGGTGAATGGTCTCTACTCACTGTGAACTCGCTGGTGTGCCAGCAGATGAGATGACTGAGTGAATCCCTTCCCACATTCACAGCAGATGAACGGCGTCTCCCCAGTGTGAACTCGCTGATGTGCTAATAGTGAGGATGACCGAGTGAATCCCTTCCCACATTCACAGCAGGTGAACGGCTTCACCCCATTGTGAACTCGCTAGTGTCTATGAAGGTTGGATGATTGATGGAACCCCTTCCCACATTCACAGCAGGTGAATGGTCTCTCCCCAGTGTGAACTCGCTGGTGTATCTGTAGATCAGATAATCGAGCGAATCCCTTCCCTCATTCACAGCAGGTGAACGGCTTCTCCCCAGTGTGAACTGACTGGTGTCTCTGTAGGTTGGATGACTGAGTGAATCCCTTCCCACATTCTGAGCAGGTGAACGGCCACACCCCACTGTTCACTGACTGGTGTGCCAATAGTGAGGATGACCGACTGAATCCCTTCCCACAGTCTGAGCAGGTGAACTGCTTCACCCCAGTGTGAAATTGCTGGTGTCTATGAAAGTTGGATGATTTATGGAATCCCTTCCCACAGACTGAGCAGGTAAACGGCCTCTCGCCAGTGTGAACTCGCTGGTGTATCTGTAGATCAGATTGCGAATCCCTTCCCACACTCACAGCAGGTGAATGGCCTCTCCCCGGTGTGAACTCGCCTGTGTGTCAGCAGATCAGATGACCGAGTGAATCCCTTCCCACAGTCTGAGCAGGTGAATGACCACTCCCCACTGTGAACTGACTAGTGAGCCAGTAATTTGCATAACTGTGTGAATCCCTTCCCACATTCTGAGCAGGTGAACCGCCACTCCCCAGTGTGAACTGACTGGTGTCTCTGTAGGGTGGATGACTGTGTGAATCTCTTCCCACAGTCTGAGCAGGTGAAAGGCTTCTCCCCAGTGTGAACTTGCTGGTGTCTCTGTAGGTGTGATGACTGTGTGAATCTCTTCCCACAGACTGAGCAGGTGAAATCCCTCTCTGCAGTGTGAACTAACCGATGTAGCAGTAGGTGAGATGACCGAGTAAATCCCTTTCCGCAGTCTGAGCAGGTGAATGGCCTCTCCCCAGTATGAACTCGTTGATGTACCTTCAACTTAGATGATTCAGTGAATCCCTTCCCACAGTCCGAGCAGGTGAATGGCCTCTCCCCAGTGTGAACTCGTTGATGTACCTTCAACTTAGATGATTCAGTGAATCTCTTCCCGTAGTCCAAGCAGGTGAACGGCCGCTCCCTGGTGTGAACTCGCTGATGAGCCATTAGGTCAGATGACCGAGAGAATCCTTCCCCACAAATTCAGCAGATGACCAGCCTCTGCCCAGTGTGAACTGACTGGTGTGTCCACAGGTGGGATGACCGATTGAATCCCTTCTCACCCACAGAACAGGTGAATGGCCTTGTCCCAGTGTGAATTTGCTGATGTACCTTCAGTTGTGATGACCAACTGAATCCATTCCCACTGTCCGAGCAGGTGAATGGCCTCTCCCCCGTGTAAAATAACAGGCGTGCCAGTAGGTTAGATGACTGAGTGAATCACTCCCCACTGTCTGAGCAGGAAGGATTGTTGATTGAATCCCTTTTTGCACTTCTTAAATATCTAGACAAAACTGGTGTGTTGTGTTTGAATTTCCATTAACAAATTCCTTGTCATTTTTAACCTGTAAAAAAGATTTACAAAATCCATCAATGGGTGAAGAACATTTCAGATGAGATCACTTTAGCTGCCAAGGTGCGATCTGATAATCACACTGTTACAGTGAGGTGCAATCCAAGTTGGAGAGAGAAGTCATCTTCTAACTGGACACAGAGCTGGTATCTGGAATGACCATCAAACTCTCTGATGCTCTTCCTGTCTCTATGAGAATGGGGCATTTCTGTCATCTCCAATCTGTGACCTGGCTCAGTTTGACTTTCTCGATTTGTATTATTCCCTGTTCCCACTGAGCTGCATGGGGGCCTGGCCCCACAGTAAATGAAACACTCACACAAATAGCATCGTTAACGTGCAGCTGGGATTTTCTTTTATGTACTGTTAATTTAAAGTACCACAGTTTTAACGCCATGTAAATATCTCCTACTCAGATGCATAGTTGCTCTGCACAGCTGTTAAAATACTAATATTTGCTCTAATTCCTCACTTCAGGTTCTTGTCACAGTCATAGAAAAGTACAACACGGAAACAGACTTCTTGGCCCATCCAGTTTGTGTTGAACTATTTAAACTGTCTACTCCCATACACCTACCATCCAGGTACCTATACAAACCTCTTAAATGTTTACATCGAGCTTGCATGCACCAGTTGGATTGTTGGCTCATTCCACACGTAGATGACCGTCTGTGTGAAGAAGTTTCTCCTCATGTTCCCCTTAATGTTTCACCTTTCACCCTTAACCTATGGCCTCCAGTTGTAGTCCCACCCCATCTCAGTGGTAAAAGCCAGCTTGTATTTACCCTATCTATACCCCTCATAATTTTGGTATACTTTTATCAAATCTCCCCTCAATCTTCTCCATTTCAAGGAATAAAGTTCAGACCTGTTCAATCGCTCCTTATGGCCCAAGTTCTCCAGACCTGACAACAGCCTTCTGAATTTTCTCTGAACTCTTTCTACCTCTTTTACACCCTCCTGTAGATTGGTGACCACAACTGCACACAACACTCCAAATTAGGCCTCACCAATATCAACATAACATCCATCTACTGTACTCTGTACTTTGGTTTATGAAGGCCAATGTGGCAAATCTTTCTTTCTATTCCCATTGAACTGTGACACCATTTTCAGTGAATTATGGACCTGTATTCCCAAATCATTTTCGTCTGGAGCACTCCTCAGAGCCCGACCAGTCACTGTGTAAGACATAGGTCCTACCAAATACAACACTTCCCTCTTGTCTCCAATAAATTCCATTTTCCGTTTCTCAACCCATTTTTCCAGCTAGTCCAGATCACACGGCAAGCCATGACAGTCTTCCTCGCTGTCCACTACACCTCCAGACTTGGTGTCATCCATAAATTTGCTGATTCAGTTAACCATGTTATCATCCAGATTACTGATATAGATGACAAACAACAACAGATCCAGCACTGATCCTTGTGGCAATCACTAGTCACAGGCCTCTGGTCAGACAGGCAACCATCTGCAACCACACTCTGGCTTCTCCCAAAGACAGTGTCTCATCCAGTTTACTATCTCATCTTGAATGCTGAGTAACTGAACCTTTCTGACCCACCCCCATGTGCGACTTTGTCAAGTGCCTTGCTGAAGTCCATGTAGACAACATCCATTGCCTTGTCTTCATCCACTTTCCTGATAAGTTCCTCGGGAGATTCTATAAGACTGGTTAGACATGAGCTACCATGCACAACCCCATGCTGCCTATACTTAATCAGTCCACATCTATCCAAATACTTCTACATCTGGTTCCTGCGCATGCGTTCCAATAACTTTCCCACCACTGATGACAAGCTCACCAATGTACAATTTTCTTGTTTAATTTTAGAGCCTTTCTTGAACAGCGGAACAACTTTCATTGTCCTCCAATCCTCCAGTACCTCACCTGTCACTGATGATGATTTAAATATCTGTGCTTGGGGCCCGACAATTTCTGCACATCCTCCACGGAGTCCCAGGGAACAACTTGTCAGACCCTGGGGATTTAGCCATGCTAATTTGCCTTCGGACAACAAACATCTCCACCTCTGTAATCTGTACAGGGTCCATGAAGTTCATGCTGCTTTGCCTCACTTCTATACTCTGTGACCATCTCCTGAGTAAATATGGATGCAAAAAAAAAATTTTAAAATCTCCCCCATATATTTTGTCTCCTCATATGGATTACCATTCTGATCTTCTATAGCATTATTTTTTTTGCTTGCAATCTTTTTGCTCTCAACATATCTGCAGAATCCCTGAGGATTCCCCTTAAACTTCTCTGATGGGTCAACCTCATGCCTTCTTTTATTGCTTTCATAAGGGTTCAGTTGAATTTCCTGTACTTCATACCCCATTTGTTCCTATCTGCCTGAACCTGGTATGCACCTCCTTTTTATTGATCTGGGAGAGGAAAGCCAGAGGTGATAGAGCTGCATCGTGGGAGGTGGGGGTAAGGGGAGTGTTTAAACTAAAGTTGCAGGGGAAATGGGAGCCGGAATAACAGAACAGATAGTGGAGGGGTTGTGGATACAGATGTTGTTCAGACCTCAGACAAAGTCAGGAATGAAAAACGTTGAGCATGGTGCAGTGGGAATATGCTGAACACTATATATTTCAATACAAGGAGCATCGTAGGAAAGGCTGATGTGTTCAGGGATGGATCAACACCTCAAATTCTGACACCAGTATCTGGCACCTGTGGACTGGGACAGGCTGCTTTATGGCAAAGGTGTGCTTGGTCAGTGGGAGTCCTTCAAAGTGAAATTTTGAAAGTACAAAGCGGGTATGTGCTTCTTAGAATAAATGGTACAGATAGAAACTGTAGAGAACCTTGGATTTCAAGAAATATTGAGACCCTGGTGAAGCACAAAACGGAGTTATATAACAGGGATAGGCAGGTAGTTTCTTATGGAGTATAAGCAAAGCAAGAGAACAAATAAGAAATAAATCAGGATGGCTAAAAGAAGGCAAGAGGTTGCCATTGCAGAAAAAATGAAGGATAATCCTCAGGTATTCCTGAGATAGATTAAGAGCAAAAGGATTGCAAGGCACAAAGTTGATCCTCTGGAAGACCGGAATGGCAATCCACGTGTGGAACCAAAGCAGATGGGGAGATGTTAAATACTTTTTCATCCCTATTTACTCAGGAGATGGAGACAGGGTCTATGGGAGCGTGGAAAAGGACATGCCATGGCGTCCCCTCGGACCCTACAGGAGGCAAGTGCAGAAGTTGTCGGGCCCCTGGCAGAGATAACCAAATCATCCTTTGTGAACGCGAGGTGGTTATTAGAGGACTGTAGGATCGCCAAAGTTATTTCACTGTTCAGCATAAAACATTGAAATCCACAGCATATTCCAAGCCATTCAGCCCACAATGTTGTGCCAACCACGGAATTTACTCTAGAAACTGCCTAGAGTTTCCCTAGCGCATAGCCCTCTATTTTTCTATGCTCCATGTACCTGTCTAAGAAGATGTTAAAAGGCCCTACTGTATCTGCCTCGACCACCGCTACTGGCAGTGCATTCCACACACCCACCATTCTCCGTATAAAGACTTACCCCTGACTTTCCCACGGTATCTATTTCCAAGCGCCTTAAAACTATGCCCCCTCCTGTTAGCCATTTCAGCCCTGGGAAAAGCCTCCGACTATCCACACAATCAAAGCCCCTCACCATCTTATTCACCTAAACAAGGCTCTAAGCATAAACAAACAAACTATACATTGTTTTGAGGATTTGTTGAAAGTATGCAAAATAATGAGGGTACAGATAGGGTAAATGCAAGGAGGTTTTTTTCCACTGAGGTCGGGTGGGATGACAACCAGAGGTGATGGGTAAGTGGGGAAGGTGAAAATTTAACGGGAACATGTGGACAACCTCTTCACTGAATCGATTGTGAGAGTGTGGAATGAGATGCCAGCACACTGGTGCATGTGAGCTCGATTTCACCATTTAAGAGAAGTTTGGATAGGAACCTGGATGGTAGGGGTATGGAGGGCTATTGTCCCAGTGCAGGTCATTGCATCAGACAGCATAAATGTTTTCAGCATTGTCTCGATGGGACATATGGTCTGTTTCTGCTCTGAACTTCTCCAGGTTTCTATGACAGAGAAGCTGGACAAAATTGATTTGAAAGGGAAACTGGTAGGAATGTCGATGGAGCAGCAATGGCTGGAGTTTCCGGGAACAATTCGGGAGCTGCATGGTAGATACATCCCAATGAAGCATTAGAATGGCAGGAGGACAGAACAATGGCTGAAATGAGAAGCCAAAGCCAACATAAAAGCCAAAGAGAGGGTAAATAATAGAGCGAAAAATATTGGGAAGCTTTTACAAACTAACAGGTCTGAACAACATCTGTCTGGTGTCAAGAAAACAACATCTCCCTCAATGTCGCAACAACAAAAGAGCTGGTTGTGGATTACAGAAGGAATGGAGACAGGGTAATCCCCTTTGCTGTTGAGAGGGTGAACAGCTGTAACGACAAAGAAGGGCCCAAAGGATATTGAGAACCCAATTCACCACAACCACAAACTGTTCCTGCTGCTACCATCCAGGAAACAGGACCACAGCAAAAGGACCAGCAGGCTCCAGGACATCATCTTCCACCAGGCCGTCAGACTGATTAATTGATTTCTATGTTATATAGACTGTCCTAAGTGCAAACTATTTATATGAATTACAGATTGCACATTTAGATGGAGACGTAAACAAAAGATTTCTACTCCTCATGTATATGAAAGATGTATGTAATAAAATAAAATCAATTCATTTTACCCTTTCCACTATCTGCTCTCTCATTCTGGCTCCCATTCCTCCTACAACTTATTTTAAACACATCATCCCCACCCCCCGACACTAGCTGTAGTAAGCCTTACCACAAGGATATTAGTCCCCTTCTTGTTCTGTTCCCCTAACTAACGAATCCTCTATCAACCCTTTGAATTACCTCTGCCAGGTAATCCACCCCCCCCAAACAGTTTCTAAAGTGGTCTACCTGTTGTTGTGGGGTTGACCACAAGCGTACTCTGTGAGGGCTGTTTAACCTCATTTCCCTTCCTGACTCTCACCCAGTTTCCTGTGTCCTGCACCTTGGGTGTAATACCTCTCTTCATGTTATATTAATCACCTCCTCCAATTCCTGGATGATCCAGAATTCATCCATTTCCGGCTCCAACTCCTTCAGCGCAGGGTTACAAGCCGCAGCTGGATGTGCATCTTGAAGGTGAGGGTGTCAGGGACACTGGAGGTCTCCCCACCTTCCCACCAATGTCCCCTCTAACTTGTAATGACCAGTGTGCACATGAAGCCTGTATTGTGCATTTTTGTTAATCCAGTGTCAACATGTGCACAATGAATTCCATATAGAGAGGTATTCATTTTAACAGCTAGCAAATCACTGTCGATAACAACTTTGATCTCCTCTGGGTCTAATCAAGTTCATCTGCACTGTCACACAACCTATGTAACAGGCCTGTAACAGGTAATGAAGGATTTTCTCACCAGAGCTTTTGCACTTTGTCCATATGTGGATTGCTTGCTAAATTACACTTCAAAAAGTAACATTTCCAAGTATCACTCCACTTTTTCCCACTTGTAAATTCTCCAGCAACTTTTGCATCTCCACAATAGACACAGATAATACCAGTTTATGTATTGTACATAAATATTTCCCGGAACCCTCCCCTGGGTGAACTCATTGATGGCAATGCCTATGAATCTGAAGGGAAGGGGAGTAGACTGTCTCATTGGAGACATCTGGCACATTTGTGATGAAGGGCAAAAAGCTGTTTGTTATAATTACCTTCCCAGAGAGAATGAGTCAAAACATATTCTCACGGGTAGAAAAGTTCAGACCAGGAGGAGGTGGAACAAAGCAACACACACAAAATGCCGGAGGAACTCAGCAGGCCGGGCAGCATCTATGGAAAAGAGTCCTAATGCTGAGTTCCTTCGGCATTTTGTGTGTGTTGCTTGGATTTCCAGCATCTGCAGATTTTCTCCTGTTTGGGATTGGAGGTAAAACAAATGTGATTTTCTCAACAGCTGATTTTCTAACTGTGTTGCTAGTTACACTGCCATTTTGGGCAGTACTGCCATTGCAGACCACTCAGATAACAACGAAAGAAGTACTGTACAGAAAACAGCATTGCACTTAGCTAATCACTTTTATCTAGATAATCGATCATCAGCTGGCTGCAGGGATCACATAAGGAGAGGATAAATCAACTAAATTCTATGCACTAAGGTAGAATTTAATATATTTGTGTCTTTGGAAGGCATTTCAGTCAGTGACCAGGATACGTTGTGACATAATCACTGTGGTCAGATTTAAGACTCCAGAAACAAAAAAAAACATTATTAACATGATCAACGATGGTCGGGGATTAGCAATGACGCCAGCAGCGTGGCCAGTTGTCAGATCAGTTCAGTGGGCTGAGGTCCAACATCAGTGACAGTGATGCTGCCATTCGCATTTTTCTCGGCACGACCTATCACTCCAACTGTATTGGTATCGTCAGCAAACTTTGCCACAATGCCATCTATTCGATTATCGAAATCATTGACAAACAACGTGAAAAGTGGCGGTCCCAACACTGACCTCTAAGGAACACACTTGTCACCGGCAGCCAACCAGAAAAGGCCACTTTTATTCTCACACGCTGCCTCCGGCCTGTCAGCTATTCTGATATCTGTGCCAGTATTATTGTTGAAACACCGTAGGAAGCAGGCTCATTTGTGGCAGCTTATCAAATGCCTTCTGAAAGTCCAATTAAATGACATCTGCTGCCTCATCTTTTTGATTTTTTTTTAATTCTTCGAAGAACTCTAACAGATTTGTCAGACAAGATTTCCTTTTACATAAACAATTCTGACCTCGGCTTATTTTACCATTAGCTTCCAAGCTCCCCGAATCCTCATCCATAATAATACATCCGATAGTTCCCCAAACAGTAAATTAAGGTTGTGGCCTGTAATTTCCTTTCTTTTGACTCTCTCTCTGCTTAAAGAATGCAGTGACATTTATAATTTTCCAGTCCTCCGAGACCCTGCCATAACCAAGTTGTTTTTTTTCTCTCTAGAGAGACCATGACCACTCTCAGGTCTCAGGAATTTCGTCCATGTTCCATGGGACCTGGATCTTAAGATCCCTGAGTTTGCTTAACACAATTTCATATTGTAACAGCAATGGCACTCACTAACGTTCTCTGTCACTCACGGACATTTTCACTGCTGTTGCCTTCCAAGGTGAAGACCAATGCGAAGTACCCATTAGGTTCATCAGCTATTTATTTGTCCCTCATTGCTATCTCACCAGCATCACTTTCCAGTGGTCGAATAGCAACTTTCATCTCGCTCTTACTCTGTATAAACCTGAAAGTAGTTTTGATATCCCGCTGTGCTTTATTGATCAGTTTGCCCTCATATTTCATCTTTTCCTGTCTTATACGTTTTAGTTGACTGTCTATGGATTTTAAAACCGTCCAAATTATTGAATTCCTATGCTCTTTTTCTACCCATTGTACGCCGCCCCTGACCTTGATTCTATCCGGCAACCATCGGAAGGACGTACGACAAAGCCTCATTCAGTCATTTCAAGCCCCGGTAGTCCTAGGGTACCCATGGCTGACCCAACGAAATCCCAGTATTGACTGGTCTACCGGGAGGATTGCCGAATGGAGCCTGTCCTTCCATACCAACTACTTGCGGTCGGCCCTGTCTCCCAAAGAAGCTACCGTGACTTCACCTATTTTGGAAACCCTTGATTTGCCCGCGTCCCCAAAGAGTACCATGATTTTGGACAAGTCTTCAGTAAACAGCAGGTCCTTTCCCTGACCCTGCACCGCCCATACGGTTCTGCAATCGAACTTCTACCGGGTCCCCGCTACCCACCAGTCGCCTATTTAACTTGTCCCTGCCGGAGAAGCAATCAATGGAAGGTTACTTCAGTGAATCTCTCACGGCGGGCATTATTCGACCCTCATCCTCCCCGGTGGGCGCTGGATTCTTCTTTGTGGGGTAGAAAGATGGCTCTCTCTGATCCTGCATCGATTACCGAGGCCTAAGTCATGTCACCATTAAGAACAAGTACCCACTGCCTCTTACATGTACTACGCTAGAGCCACTTCATGAAGCCACCATCTTCTCGAAGTTGGACCTTCGAAACCGCTTCCATTTGGTCCGGATAAGGGAGGGGGACGAGTGGAAGACGGCTTTCAATACCCCTTAAGGCCACTTCGGGTACTTAGCTGTGACCTTTGGTCTCAGCAATGCCCCCGCCGTTATTCAATCCTTGATTAACGAGGCAGCAGGGCCCGGGTCCGAAAGGGAGGAACGACGCGACGTTTGGACGTTCTCAGTGACGGACCAGATTGGACGCTGGACAGTACGCTTCGGCTCGCTACTCTGCGACATTACTCGGCGTTGCGTTGAACAGAGGCGCGGCATGTTCTTGGATCGGTTGTTGCAATATTCTGCTTCCTTTCTGTTGGGGGACTCACTTTACTGAACTTCAGTTCTGAATGTTGTCTGGCTAAGTTTGTTTGCAGGATCGATCTCTGCACATCAGTTGTTTGACATTTTCTTAACCGATTCTATTGGCTTTCTTTGTTCTGTGGCTATTTGTAAGGAGACGAATCTAAATGTTGAAAAAGCATACCTTGATAATAAATGCACTTTGAATTTTGAACTGTAAACTGGTACGTCTGCATCGATAGGTCAGCAGTGGAAAGGCTGAGCAGATTCCATTTTTCCATGGGTCCACAGCTCTGTAGATGATGAGCTACAGATGAAGAATTGGTGCAATTACGAAAACATATGAGAAGATGAGTGATGTCCGCTGGACAGTATGCGGGCTGTTACATCCCGTCAGCTGTGGAGGCGCTACTGCAGAAGATCGTAAATAGCCACAACGTGTTGTAAAGTCAGTCAGCTCCAGCAATGGTATCAGGCTCCCACCATATTCAAAAAGCAATGTCTGAGGAAGACGGCACCCGTCATTTAGGGCCCTCAGGATCCAGAACACTTTGCATTGCTGGCATAAATATGGAGGTACCTGGTCACAAGACAGGCCCTGAACTTTTCACTAACACATGATCGCATAATGACGGCATCGTAGGATTCAGCAGGGTTTTATAGGGCTACAAAATTATCTCACTGCTCTTACACTCATTCCCCCGTCTAATGAAGACCAGCACAGCCTCTGCGTTCTGGGGCCAATCCAATTCTGAATCCGCACAGGTAATAGTCCCTGGAACACATGCCTCCTGCCTTCCTGAATGAGCTTAGCGTTGGGCGAACAAACCATACAAAAATCTATCATACCCTCCAGTCCTCGGTTTTATACAACAGGTCTTGCTAATTCCTCGCAGTATACAATTTTGTTCGTGAAACATGCTCTGCTCTTCTGAAATTCCTTTGGACTGTCTCTAATCAGTCTGTACTTCTGTAAATGAGGAGAACACAATGGAACTTTATTGTACTGGCTGAAGACAACAAAATTGCGTCGCTAACCCAGACCCGGCAAAACAGATATTTGCAATGTCTGAGTTACGGATTCATTAAAACGAGAATAAAACTGTATTTGCATAAACAAATGATTTCGGTAGCACTCAAAGACCATTGGCAAGGCATTATTCAGCAGACCAACGGCCCTCGGGATGAAGTTATTTCCGTCTAATATCGTGGAGAAGATGTTTCCCTATCTCCTACCAGTTGACAAGAAAATAAACAGACGATGTCAGCGTTCGGATCAGTCTACTCTGTTGCCGGAGACATCGAGAGTTGGATTGTCTCCCAGCCCGGTAGGTGAGCCCCAGTTTGATCGGAACCGTCCTAATCAAACAGTTGAGTGTTTTGTAATCTGTCTCTCTGCATTGAGAGTACAGAACTGCTATTTCGTGTGTCCGTATGCGTTCTATCGCACATAAATGTTTACATCCTATTATTTGAGACAGATTAGCTCTCCCTAATCAAATCATATAGTATAGTAACTGCTTGTTGTTGTTGCTAACGAGGTTTGACTGATGGACCAAGAGAGCTCCTCGATGATATTCCTCCGTAAAAACTCGACCCTCTGAACACTCCTCATTACTTCCTATTTAGGGATAGTGGAGCATGTTCGATACTTCTTCCATTTTTGAAGTGGATTACCATTTTTATTGTCATCGTAATGGTGTTCGAAGTTTAAGGTTCATTCGCTCTATATGCAGATTTATTAGTCTTTGTGATTGGGCCAATCACGGTTGTGTCTTCTGCGACCACAATGACGGAGTCCGCAGCAAGAACGGGAGTGCAGTCATGGGCGAGGAGAGAGACAGAGTAGAGACGTGGGCTCTGGACATTCTACCACGGGGCACAAGTGTTGAAGTTTGGGGTCTGGTGCGCACTTGCTGAATTTCAACTTTTGGGTATGATGAGTTAGGAAGTCTAAGTTCCAATCTCAGGTTGATGTGTGGAGACTTGTGGAGCTCCTAAACGTATCTCTTGAAATACTCCCCAATTTTGCCCGTCACTGCAATAAGAGTAATTGGTCTATCATTCCCTGGGTTAATACTCATACCTTGAATAAAATAATGATATTCGTCAGAAACTCACAGCGTTAAATGTTTCGCACCTATTCCTGTGGCCAGTGGGGACGCACAGATCATCACCAAAGCCGAAGCAATCTCTTCCCACGCATCCATTAGTAACGTGCTGTAATCCTTTCACTATCGGGAACTTATCTATCCTCATGCTCTTCAGAACCTCCAATGCATCTTCCTTCGAAACCTTGACATATTCCAGCATATCAGCCTGTCCGCGCTGCCCCCACATTCATCAAGTTCCCTCCAGGATTCCTACTCTGTGGTCAGCAGAGTGCTTGCTTAATAGGACTGGTCCACGGCGTAAAAATTGTTGGGAACCTCTACACTGGTGAGTGCTGAAGCAAATCATTCATTAACGACTTCCACTACCTCCTCCGACTCCAGGCACATGTTTCTTTACTCTTGTATCCATCATCGCTTCGACGCTCTTGTTCTCTTGTTCTCCTCCTCGCCAATTCATTTATGTCTATTGTTTGGCTCCTTCTTGGCGACTTTGTAACTCTCCAGAGCCATCACCGATGATCTCTGCTTCGTAGGTCTTAATCCTGCTTCTTTCTTCCTCGGGAATGGATATTCCATATCTCGTTACAGCCATGACCCCTGCGAGTTAACATCCTTTCCCTACCTCAGTGGGTCAACCTTCCTACAACCTAAAAAACCTTCCTCGTTTCCATATATTCCATATATTCCATATCTCGTTACAGCCATGACCCCTGCGAGTTACCATTCTTTCCCTACCTCAGTGGGTCAACCTTCCTACAACCTAAAAAACCTTCCTCGTTTCCATATATTCCATATCTCGTTACAGCCATGACCCCTGCGAGTTACCATTCTTTCCCTACCTCAGTGGGAAAAACACTCCTACAACCTAAACAACCTTCCTCGTTTCCATATATTCCATATATCCCATATCTCGTTACAGCCATGACCCCTGCGAGTTACCATTCTTTCCCTACCTCAGTGGGTCAACCCTCCTACAACCTAAACAACCTTCCTCGTTTCCATATATTCCATATCTCGTTACAGCCATGACCCCTGCGAGTTACCATTCTTTCCCTACCTCAGTGGGTCAACCTTCCTACAACGCTAAGCAAGTGCACCCTAAACAACCTTCAGATTTATGCTGGGCCTTTCCTTGAGCACATGCGTTCGTATATATATATATATATATATATATCCCCAGCTTTCTGCCTCATGATGACTGCTCCCCCAAATTAAATTTCCCAGTATACTCTGTTCTTATCCTTGTCCATGGCTATGTAAGAGTTCAGGGTGTTGTAGTCAACATGACCAAAACACTCGCTGAGCCTCGTATATACTAGTTGAGCTTATTCTCTTCAAGCATCGGCTTTCTAAATTATTTCTAAAATTTCTAAATTAAAAACAATCTAAGTCACTGCTTGCATACCTTTTGCGCTACCTCTCTTGTTTATTTATTTGTTATTGTTTATTTTAGCACTTTTGGACGTATTGCACTATACCCATATTTCACGACATTTACTGGAGATAGTAAACGTGATGCTGGTTCCGAGTCTGGTGATGGAAATGAGGAGCCAATGATGATCCATAATATGCACCACCATTTATTGAGACCTTATTCGGAGCCAGAAAAGCCGATGCACGTATGGTATTGGTAATATTTGTCATAGAGTTTATTATAGAGATCTTTAGCCTTCAATGTTAGCAAGAAGGGGGTACGTCAATACATTTCGTCTTGTACAATGGGCTGTTATTCATTGTGATTGAAGATGCATGGATAAAGTTGGAATATACTGAATAAATCCGTACGGTCTACAAATACATTGGGCAAATAACGCAGACGGTTCAAGCCCGCTGTAATGTTCATATGATGTGGGATTGGTTTCAGGATAAATCGTGAGCTAACTCGAAGCTATCATTTGCTTTGACAGATATGGGACGAGATAGCATGCAATGAATAACAAATAAAATGAATGTGACGGCAAAAATAGAAATAGGTGATGGGACATGACTGGCATTTCAATCCGGAATGCGCCGAACAGCTTTAAAAAGTTTCTGAATCCTTTACCTGACTGTGTTATACACTGAGCTTTAAGTATTCCCTGTGGCACCGGGAGAACCCAGAATTAGAAACGGCGACTTGTTTGTTAACTGACTGTAACTAACTCGAGTTATGTGCAACCTTTGTTGCTGTTGTTTTTTTTTATATATATATAACCGGGGTATAGATTATCGTATAAAAGGGCAGCGAGACCAGAACGCAGGCGAGTGGCGCTTAGTGCAAGGATCGCGGTACATTTTGTGCAATATCCGAAAAATGGCTCTACTAACAATCCGGCATGTTTCAATTGTGTTTTACCCTATTCTCGCAGCTTTCGGTGTTCCGGGTAAGTTGACACATCCTCTGTCCGGAATGTTATGGACGGTCTTCCATTAACAGTCATTTCACATCGCGGAGACACGGCAGTCTACTACTGTTGAGAGATTCGCTTACGCTCTCTACGCTGCTGCAGGATCGAGTTCTCTGCCACCCCGTCCACTGCCGACGTCTGCAACATTCATCGGAGACGATTCTGCTCAAATTCAGAGAGAACAATCCTCTCCGCTGTTGACCACTGTCAGCGTTAATTTGATACTGCGTATTGTTGCGGATTGAGAAGTATCCAACTTTTGGTGAAGGAGCAGTGGAACAGTACGAATTGTGGGAACGTTGCGATTGTAACAACTGCCACTGTAGCTGAAATCTCTCTCTTTCTCCCTGTCGTTCTCTCTCTCTCTCTCTCTCTCTCTCTCTCTCTCTCTCTCTCTCTCTCTCTCTCTCTCTCTCTCTCTCTCTCTCTCTCTCTCTCTCTCTCTCTCTCTCTCTCTCTCTCTCTGTATATATATCTCGCTGACTCGCAATCTCCCTCTCCTTCCCTCCTCCTTTTGTGGATTTCCGATCAACCCTTTGATTAATCATATGTCTTACCCGTACGAGTTGGGAATTCTAGTAAATATAGCCAGCACAAGAATGGAGCGTCCAGGTGGAGATTTAAATTAATTTCTCCCTATCACACCTTTAAGGTAATAATGAAAGTGATGAAAAATGGCAGATATATCCAAGTGTAAGAGCTTATTTATTGATTGACGATTCTGAAACGATTCGAGTGTAACACTTCCCCTCGCCCTGTTAGTAACTCACATTTTGTGTCTCTTTCCCTAGCGAACCTACTGACAATGGTGGTCCTCTTCCGAGGGAAATGTGGCCTTTCCAAATGTATATCCTACTACATGTTTGCCATAGCAATGGCAGATCTCCTGGTGATAATGTTCTGTGTAATCGGGTATCATATCATCACCTTCCAGTTTCCAACATCCTTCCTGTCCTACACATCCACCTGTAAGGTTGCTATGTACTTCAATTCAACCACCCTGCAAACCTCGGTCTGGTACACTGTCCTGTTCACAATCGATCGATTTGTAGCGATCTGTTGTCAAAAGCTGAAAGCGAAATATTGCACAGTGAGGACAGCTGTTGCCGCCGTTATAACCGCGGCGCTCCTGTTACATTTACAGAACGTCCCGTATCTATTTGAGTTTAAGCCTGTGCGTGTAATTAACGGTATGCAATGGGGCTGTCAGCGGAGCTCCTGGTTTGTGACGTCTCTTGTGGGAGTCGCATTTTCCTATCTACAGAGTATTTTAACAGTTATAATACCTTTTGTTCTGATAGCCCTCTTTAACTGTCTGACAGTGAGGCGCATTTTATTAGCCAGTAAAGCGCGTCGTGGTCTGCGCGGTCACAACAGAGAAACACAGAAGGATCCGGAGATGGAAAGCCGCCGGAAATCCATCATTTTACTATTTAGTGTGTCCGGCAGTTTCGTTCTGTTGTGGGTGACAGTTGCCGTGAGCTTTCTGACCACTCAACTCACAGGAACCCTTTATTACCAGGGCGATTACACCGATTCTGCCTATATCGCCACTGAAACCGGCTACATGCTGATGTACCTGAGCTCCTGCACGAACACCTGCATTTATACAGCGACCCAGGCTAAGTTTAGAGAAGAAATGCTGCTTGTGTTAAAATCTCCTTGGACTTTGTTTTCAATATTGGTTAAAAAGCACAGGTAAAGCAAAGCACATTTTCCTAAAGGTCCATTAACAACTAATTCTCCGCATCAGGCATCCGTCATTGGTTTGCGATGTATATCTGGGTTTTATGTGTATAATGGGTCTCGCTATTAAATTGACTTGGAATAAAATAAAACTCAACTCCATTTCTGTGCAGGAGCGTCCTCGACAGCCGTGATGTCATCAGTAATCCCGGTATCTGTTGGCTCAGGTGATTTAATTCACTCGTTCCGTTTCACAGCTGCGTTGACACTCAGGGATCATTTGGCCGCAGGGTAACTCGGATGAAACTAGAGCAGCCAAAGAACCGTAGAACCATAGAATATTATAGCACAGAAACAGGCCTTTCGGCTCATCTTGGCTGTGCCGAACCTTTATTCTGCCTAGTCCCACTGACCTGTACCTGGGCCATATCCCTCCAAACCCCACTCATCCATATACCTGTCCAAGATTGTCTTAAATGTCAAAAGTGAACCCGCATTCACCACTTCATCTGGTAGCTCATTGCACACTCCCACCACTCTCTGCGTGAAATAGCCCCTCCCCCATGTTCCCTTTAAACTTTCCTCCCTTCACCATTAACCCATGACCCCTTTTTTTCTCCCCTGTTCTCAGTGGAAAAAGCCTGCTTGCATTCATTCTATCTATACCCGTCATAATTTTATACACATCTATCAAATCACCCCTCATTTTCCTATGCTCCAGAGAATAAAGTCCTAACTTATTCAACCTTTTCTCTGTAACTCAGTTTCTCAAGTTCCGGCAACATCTTTGTAAACCTTCTCTGCACTCTTTTAACCCTATTAATATCCATCCCGTAATTGGGTGACCAGAACTGCACACAATACTCCAAATTCGGTCTCAATAATGTCTTATTTAACCGCATCATTACATTCTAACTCTTATACTCAATGCTTTGATTTATAAAGTCCAATGTTGCAAAAGCTCATTTTTAAATCTTATCCACTTGTGACGCCACAATTAGGGAATTATGCATCTGTACTCCCAGATCCCTCTGACCTACTGCTCTCCTCAGTGTCCTACCACTTACCTTGTATGTTCTAACTTTGATTGACCTTCCGAAGTGCAATACCTCACACGTATCCGCATTAAACACCATCTGCCATTTTTCTGCCCATTCGTCCAACTTGTCCAAATCCTTCTGCAAGCTTTGAAAACGCTCCTCACTGTATACTACCCCTCCAAACTTTGTATCATCAGCAAATTTGCTGATCCAATTTGCCACATTATCTCCCAGATCATTGATATAGATGACAAATAACAATGGACCCAGGACTGATCCCTGAGGCACACCACTAGTCCCAGGCCTCCGCTAAGAGTCGTTGTACTGCACTACAACTCTCTGGCTTCTTCCATTGAGCCAATGTTTAATCCAATTTACCACCTCTCCATGTGTGCCAGCGACTGAATAATTCTAAAATCTACCATGCGGGGCCTTGTCAAAGGCCCTACTGAAGTCCATGTCTACAACATCCACCGCCTTCCCTTCATCCACTTTCCTCGTAACTTCCTCGAACAACTCTAATAGATTGGTTCAACATAATATGCCACGCACAAAGGCATGCTGATTTTTTCTAGTAAGTCAACTTGTCTATCCAAATACTTGTAGATCTTAGTATTCCTTCCAATAATTTACCTACTACCGATGTCAATCTTACCTGCCTATAATTTTCCCGCTTACTTTTTGAGCCTTTTTTAACAACAGAACTACATGAGCTATCCTCCAATCCTCCGGCACCTGACCCGTGGATATTTACTTTTAATATATTTCTGCCAGGGCCCCTGCAATTTCAACACCTTCAATGTTCAAAGTGAATACCCTGTCAGGTCCTGAGCAGAAGGGGTTGGGCTGAGATTGGGGCAGATTTGCACGCGGCCGGTGGTAGCTCAGATATCATTTTTCCCCAGTTGTCACTGGCTGAAATTCCTGTCGTCAAATATGAATTCATACGACGGTTAGTTCATATGACCGTCAGTCAGTGAGAGTGATCTTGTACACAGTTAATCAAAACGATGATAGTCTCTTTTCTTCCAAGTCAGAGAATGGGCTATGAAATCATTGGATATATGTCGGCATGACTGTTCTCTTACTAATGGTGCTTTACAGCTGGATAATATAAAGTTTGTGATGTTTAGAACCGACCTGTTGAATTCTGCAGCTCAGTCGTCACATCAAACAGTGGAAATTGATAGTAATTTGAAACCTGCAGAAAAGTATCTTGGTATAACTGATGCTATGTGGGAAGCTGTAAATGAAGCTCTGAAGCGTGCGGTGTCTGAAACCCAGTTGACATTATGGGACTAAAATATTGCAGAATGCGAGAAGCCTGATTTCCCATGTTCAATACAATATATATGTATATATGTATATGAATTGTGAAGGCCTTCCGATTTTATATATTTTCAGGAATCCTGGTTCTCGCCACGAAATTCAATATTCTTAATAATTCTGATATAGCCAGGTACTTAGCTTTGGTTTTGAACACATTGGCTGTCGTGAGCATATTGGACGCTATGGGTGATGAAACATTGGGGAGTGACATTTGCCTGTCTTTATTAGCCGTTGTATAGACTTACATCAGTGACAAGAGGCCACTATGAGGACGTGATTTTTTTGTTGAAGCAAATTGTGAGGTGTTTAAATTATTATGTGGTGAACACCTGTCAGGGCTAAATGTTGAGTTTGATGTCAATTTTTGCAATGAAATGTAATGACACATTACTCATCCAACAGTATTGAAAGAGATCCTATTAAAAAAGAATTCATGGGAGAGAGGCTGCACCATGGTGGACTGCAGAGTGCATAGAATCAGTTAGGGACAGAAGTAAAGAGTTTAGGCAAGTTGAGAACTGTCGGTCTCCGAGTGACCTTATCAAAAACAAAAAGGCTACTGGCTGCGGTGTGGAAAATTTTGATGATTGCGAAAAGCGTTTACTGGAGGCCATATTGAGGTTATTCTCGAAGGGATATTAAACTTAGGGAAGTTTAGGTAATGATTAAAGGAAATAGGGGTTACGGTTCATAATGATCCAGATATTTCAGTCTTGATTGATGAGGGTAAAATGATTGTTACTCAAATAGAGAAGGTTGAGTTACTGGATGAGTCATTTGCCGCGAATCCTAAACAAGATAATTTAATCGAAGAGGTTGAAATGTAGGGATAAGGTTCTCAGTGAGTATACGGATGTGTTGATAGTCAGGTGTAGCAATGATAGTATCAGTGATGTTAAGTTGTCTATGTGTGAATTTAAGAGGGCTATTATTAATGCAAGTCGGGCGTTTCCAGGAAAGGATGATATATGTTAGTAATGATTAGACATAAGAAATCAAACTCTCCTGCTAATATTAATATTACTGATTAATATTTGGATGTTAGGCAATCCTTCTTCCTCGTGAAAAAATGGAAACACGGCAATATTAGGGAAATAAATTTGTGCCGAGGAAATGTACAGTACGTTTGCTGGGACTTGTTGTTCGAAACACGATAGGACATTTCTTGAGGTAAACAGTGTGATGAATGTTGTCAAGATAGGGCAAATGGACAGTCTTTGTCCAATGCGTTTGTGTAAGACCGGTCCTGGAGATAGAAGTGAAACAACAGCTGTTTGCTAGCTGGCGTCTGACACAAAAACATTCATATACAGTCACGGAGACACAGAAAAACAAAGATACGCGCCTGCACTCAAATTAATTCACGCAATTACTTACAGTCAGTCACCGTGGGGACTGCACTTGACTGACGCAATTAGTGTGTAAGTAATGTAAAACTCTCTGTTTCCAAATCTGTTGAAATCTGTCCCTGTGGAGTCGATGAATGTTATTAAAAACTTCAGGCATTCGCTGCCTCAACATGTAATTCCGAGAGATCATCTATAGCACAGGGGACTAAATGACTATACAGAGAAAATGTCTGTAATGTTGGATACGTACTTGAGTGTGGAGACAATATTGTACTTGCTCATTGCAATCTTTGGCGATGCTTTCGCGATCATTTCAAGAGGAATGGAGTGTGGATGCAGCGATGCAGTTTTCTGGTTTTTAAATGCACTGATGAAATGCACCTTGAGTACTGTGAGCAGTTTGGAGGCCCTTGTCTGAGACAGGGTGTTCTGTCACTGGAGACGGTTCAGAGGTGGTTTAGAAAATTATTCCAGGTTTGACAGCTTTGTCATGCGAGAAGCATGTGACGGTTCTGGGTCTCTACTCAGGGTAATTCAGGAGAATGAATGGTTTTCGCATTAAATCACCCCTTGTGACACTTACAGACTACTGGACCGTGTTTTCCATGTCTATCACTCACATCTTCTGGCTGACTACTGGACGGTGTCTCCCCGTGTCTTTCACTTGTGTGTCCCGGTTGACTACTGGACCGCGTCCCCCAGCTGACTACTGGACTGTGTTTCCCAGTGTCTATCACTCGTGTCCCCCGACGGCTTAAGCGCTCCTGCTCCCTAACTAAACTTAGCTTCCTTCAGTCACAGCAGCTGCTGATAAATATCCTGATCCCTTGCTGGAACCAATCCGCGAGACCTCTCCCGGAAAAGGGTGCCCTCGATTGCTCTAGTAGTGTGGCAAAATCTAATTCAGGCTTGCCAGTGGAAAAGGCGTCTTCGCGTTCCAACATGTTATCAGACAATCCCTGTTTCCACTTCACGCACATTTCAGCAAATGTAGGGATTCCTGTCGCTCTAGCTGCTCCCAGAACGTAACATGACAGGATCAGACGGGATGCACCTCACTGTTCCTCCTTTCCGCTCATCATCCTACTTAGCAGGAACTTGCCCCTTCTCAAAAGCAGCTCTGAACACAGGGTGCTCAAGAAGTTCTCTGTATTTCTCTTCTCGCATTCTCCTTGGCGCCTTCTGAAAGAATAACAATTCCATCATTTTCAATCCAATCCGGGCTCAACAACGGTGTTGTGTCAATAGTCTCAGTTACTCCAACATATGTTTCCATAAACTCCAGCATTGACGGCATCGGAGGGGTAACCATCAGTACTAAGCCGCGGAATATCAAGGGCACTCAAGGCGTCAATGGCAAGTGCATCAAACACCGGATGTAAATGGTTCTACAAAGCAAATAACTTCAGAACCAGTGGTCAGTTATGCCTCTAACATAAACACCTTCAATTCGCCTAGATACATCAGAGCTTGGTCCCACTAACCCTTCGGGAATAATATTTATTTTTACTTTAGCATGTTCCTTAATACACAGATAGTAAAGTATCCTGTCGAAAACGTCATCCCGTTCCTTCACTGTGTCCCTCTGTAATTTTGCCTATTTGCTTTGTTGTTTGATTAACCGCTAATTCAATATCCGAAGACTCTCCTACCTTTCGCTCTACCGCTTAAAATGTCTATGTTCCCCTCAGTTGCAACAGAAAACACTGGTCACTGCGCTGTTCTAAGGACGCTGCTCAGTAGCAGCCCTCGCCTCGGTACATCGCACCAGTGGGTCGGGCATCCTATTGGCCCTTGGTGCTTGGTGGCAGCTCCAAACAATATCATCCGAATTACGTTCGTCCTCAGATGTTTCACGACGAGTTGCAAAACCCGCATTTGTGTCACGTTAAGGGCGCTTTAACAACAGAGGCTACTACCGGGACCTTTGCTCTGATGGTGGAGGCCTCCTGCTCCTCCATCTTGTTTTCCTGCCCTCTATCTTCCCTGAGTAATTCATTATAAAGATGAAGGACGCCGCATCTTCCGGATCATTCAAATACTTAGAGCAATCACATCATGTGATAACCTCCTCTTCACAATTCGCTCTTCCTCAATATCTCTTAGGCAGTTGAATGCACCCTTTGTAGATCAAACAGTGCAGCAGCTTCGCCAATCTGAAAATGTAGGCAAACAATTTAGCTCCTTCTTCCTAAACAGTGTGCCTAAACTTCACCCTAAGATCGGCAGCGCTATCAGCAGTGGCAATAGCATCTTCCTGACCTTGCAGGCAACTCGCTGATGAGGCTATAGATTTTCTGCCTTTATGAAACTCGCCAAATCAGCTCAAGCACTCTACCATTCTCAGTTTTCTCATAGTAGTCATCCAGTAACTGAGAGGTCTGCTCTGCCGAAGCCTCATATTCTTCATCCCCATCGGATATGGGCTTGATGCCACCGAACATTCAAAGCCTACAAAACTGGCTCTGCGAAGAAATACATCTGCATTTATCAACCAGAGACGTAAAGCCAGGCCGAGTTCAGAATTTAATTCAACTGCTGAATGAATCATTAGACCATTCACATCAGACAGCTTCTTCGCCTCACTCTGCAGAAACGAGAGCAACTTTTCTTTAAAGTCTTTGGCGTCAGTTACGGGAAAGTCGACTTGCAATTCAGCACTCTCTCCTTGACTCCACTCTCCTGTGAAAGTATGGACGACCCATGGCCCCGCCATTCCAGATACTCCAATGGGTGCAGGCAGATCTACTCCTTCAGGTCATCGCCAGTTTGGACAAAAACATATTTACTCGCTTTTTAGTCAAACTACCGTCCCATGATCGTAATTTTCACTAATATTTACGGTAATAAAACCATTAAGTAATTAATTAATCTGGTCTTTTCCTCATTGACCCCCTTCGTTCTCGGTTGTCCAATTGTGGCTAGTACTGTTTACCCAGAATGTGAATTTCATGCTCAGCTTCCTGTCGCGCAAGTTCATTGTGCTGTGGCCGTTCACTTCGGCTGATCACTGTATCCATCTGTCCGAATACAAGCAAACATTCCACCACTTACTGCTCCTCGGGTCGTGGCTGAACCAGCCCACTCCCGTCGTTTCGTTGGATTTGGAAAGGCAATAGAGTAAGTTATAAAGAGGACCTTTAGGAGGATATCTACAAGGTCTGCAGATGCAGAAATTACACGAACTTGAACTGCTCTTTCCGGAATGGCAGAAGTCAAGGCAATTACTGAGAGGATCCTTATTGTCATAAAAGGAAGAGATGTTGACGCTTTATCAATCTCTGGTTAGGTTCCGTCTGGAGTTTAAAATTTGCTTCGGTCACCCCGTTATAAAATAGAGACCAAGGCTTCTGAAAGAGGTTCGAAGAGGTTTATAGAGAAGGAGGATTTTCACGAACTTGTGTTATTCTTTCCAGACTGGGGGCCACCAAGGGGAGATAGAAAGGTTTATAAGAGTCATAAATACAGCAAGCAAATGTAACCTTTCTCACAGTAACAGGAGAGGACATGCAGTTGAGATCAGAGAGGAAAATTTTCAAAGGAGATGTATGAGGGAAATGTTTAAAATAAAACAAAACAGAGAGTTACGGGTGTCTGGAATGCATTTCTGGCGTGGTAAAGAATGCAGTGTCACTTATAAGATTCTGCGATAGGTAAACAAATTCACAGAAAAGGGACAGGTATAGACAAACTCCAGGCAGGGTGATTTGTGTAATTATGCTTCACCGACATTATCACATCAGCCCACCACAACAGAGTAAGCGTCTCTTCCTGTACCGCACTGTCTAACTGGAGAAATAAATATTGATGAGGGAAATTTATTTTCCACTCCATTGTGAATATTATTTCCTTCATTCTGAGTCTATAACCCATGGTAAAAGAATGTTCATTCAAGCGAACCATCCTCCCAGCAATCGGTGCGAATTACCTGAAATAATTCATCAATGCTCCTTACAATTCCAGACAACACAGGTGCAGCTCATTCACTCTCCCCTCACAAAGACAGCCTTTCAGCTCCTGAAGCTGTCAAGTCAGTGTAAGGAATAGTCCCTTCACTCTCTCAGCTGCATGGATAACTTTCTTGGGGAACTGTGCCTAGGCCTGGAAATAATACTCAATGTGCATTCAGGCAGAGGGATTAATTTAATGAGACATCACCGGCTTACTTACGTCAGCCCAACACCACAGACCAAATGGCTTCCTCCTGTCCTGCACCGTTGTATGTTTTAATTGAGGACGGAATCACTGATTAAGGACATTTGTTTTCCACTCCTTCCTGAATATCCGGTCCTTCATTCAGGG